>NC_045987.1:7586331-7698831 GCF_010909765.2 Amblyraja radiata | reverse complement strand
TCATCAGTGATGTAACCTGGGGTCATTGGGTGTTTCGGGTCTTTCAACATCAGACAGCCTCGCCCAGGCGACCCAGCCGTGGTTGATCAGACCACGACTTGTGTTCAGGTGGCATTCGCTCCTCCCCATGGACCTCCTCTCCTGATCCAGAGCCATCGCGAGGCCTTCTCCGCTGCCTCTGTGGTGTTCTTGATGGCCCTTCTCCTCGCCACTCCGTTGATGCCCAGTGCACTCAAGGCTTTGTAGAGCGATTGCCCTGCAAAACCTCTGCAGCCAACCTCGATGGGCGTACACCTTGCCTTCCAGCCCTGCTTGCGGCAGTCTATGACCAGCTATTTGGTCTTCTTCCTCTCGTGGGCCTCCTCCAGACGGTCCTCCCACGGCACTGTCAGTTCCAACAAGATTATGTTTTTGGTCGTCTCTGAGACCAGGAGGATATCTGGCCTCAGGATGGTCGTGGCAATGTGCTGTGGGAACTTCATCTGTTCCACCAGGTCTACGGAAAGCTGCCAGTCCTGCGCAGTCACCAGGATTCATTACCATATATTATATGGTAAATTCACAATTTGATGGTAAATTAGCAATAACTATCAAAACTGATAATGAATATGTATAATGTAAGAGAGCAATCAGAGTGAATGTGGATCACTTAGAGAATGAGACCAGAGAAATTAGAAGTTAAGGAAAAGGCTAGAACATTAAAGAACGCCTTTGTTTTAAACGCTCACAGCAGGAGAAACAAATAACATACAAATCAGTGGCAAAGTAATGAGCATGAGGAACTTAAAGTGATCACTAATGAAAGAAAGCTAAGGGATGGGATTAAAAACTGTCTGAGTGTTCAGAGGCGCTTAGCACATTTCCGACATTTTGACGAGATATGAGCGGTGTGGAAGGAAGCAACAGTAGCAAACTTAACACAGTTACCTGGTGGAAAGAGGAAATAAGGAACCATCGGCCTGCTAGCCTGACTTTAGTAGTTGGCAAAATAAGAGAATTCACATTTGAGGAAGTGGCAAGGCACTTAGAAAATCATAATATAATAAGCAAAATCAACGTGTTTTATGGAAGGGAAATGATGTTTGGCAGATGCCAGACAGTTTTAGTGATGTAACCAGCAGTAAGTAATGAGGAACGAGTGATTCCTAAAGCCATTTGATAAGGTGCCACATGGAACATAGACTATAGAACAGCACAGCACAAGAACAGGCACCTATGGCCAACAATGTTTGCAGTGAACTTGATGCCAAGACCATCTTTTATCTACCTGTGCATAATCCATATCCCTCCATTCCATGCATATCCATGTGCCGATCCAAAAGCCTCTTAAATGCCACTATTGTACCTTCCCCAACCATTATCCTTGCCAGCATGTTCCAGGCACCATGCCAGGAAGGTCCAGGAGCCATACCAGGAAGCATGGGGGGGGGGGGGAGGGATAATTAAAAATAAATTAAAAAGATTATAAATAGTTACATTTTGTTCATAATGTAGGATATAGAGGGATGAGGTGATTGGGCACGGACATCGATCAGAATATCAAGTGGAAAATGGTGAGGCTCTTAGCTATTGTGGAATATGTTCATAGAGTGATTAGATGTTGGTTTTCAGAGAAGCTTGGATGTTCTTCCACATGAATCACGAAAAATTCATTACCAGAAACAGGTAATTAGGAAGATGGTTGTTTATATTGAGGGGATGTAAAGGTCGACATTGATGAAGGCCACGACCTGCAGGCTTAGGTCATAACAGATAAATCTGAAGGAGATCGGAGAAGGGTCTCGACCAGAAACGTCACCTATTCCTTTGTTCCATAGATGCTGCCTCACCCGCTGAGTTTCTCCAGCATTTTTGTCTAATCTGAGGTTTGGAGTCATACAGCATGGAAATTGGCCCTTCAGCCCAACATGGCCATGCAGAACAAGATGCCTCATCTAACCTGGTCCAATCTGCCTGCATTTGGCCCACATCCCTCTTTCCTTTCCATGCACGGTCCAAATAAGATAACTGGTTGCAAGGCACAGTCCGGCAATATCATTGGTGATAGTGCAACCTTACCCGATGAACTTAATGCGTTCTATGCTCGCTTCGAGCATAAGGCCAACAAGGAGGTGACACCTGGCCCTTCAGACTCCGATGTGCCTCTCCCCAAGGTGACTGGTGCTGAGGTTAGATCGACCTTCCTGAGGGTAAACCCATGAAAAGCAACTGGCCCAGACGGAGCTCCTGGCCGTGTCCTTAGTAGCTGCGTGGACCAGCTATCGAGAGTATTCGCAGACATCTTTAACTTCTCCCTACTCCTTTCTGAGGTTTACGAATAAGGGGTAGGCCATTTAGGACTGAGATGAGGAAAAACTTTTTCACCCAGAGAGTTGTGAATCTGTGGAATTCTCTGCCACGGAAGGCAGTGGAGGCCAATTCACTGGATGTTTTCAAGAGAGATTTAGCTCTTAGGGCTAACGGAATCAAGGGACATGGGGAAAAAGCAGGAATGGGATACTGATTTTGGGTGATCAGCCATGATCATATTGAATGGCTCGCTGGGCCGAATGGCCTGCTCCTGCACCTATGTTCTTGTTTATATGTACCTGTCCAAATGTCTTTTAAATGTTGTCTTGGTACCTGCCTACGTTGTCATAGTACCTTCCATATACCCATCACCATCTGTATGAAAAAATTGCCCCTCAGGTTCCTATTAAATCTTTCTCCTCTCACTTTAATCCTTGATTCCCCTACCCTGTGAAAAAAATGTGGTGCATTCATGCTATCAATAATTGTATACACTCTACATGTGTGCAGTTTTAGTGCCTATGCCATGGGAAATATTTACTTGCCTATAAGTAGAAATTTAGTAAGATTCCCCATTCTGTCTGGAGCTGAGACAATTGACAGGTAATCCTATTGAAATATAGAAGATTTGAAGAGTGACACCGTGGAATAGAGTGGCAGGGGTGTATCTGTGGGAAGCAGAGGTGTATTAGATGAATAAAGACTGAATCTTGAAGCTTGCCTGGTTATAAACAAATCATGTATAACTAATTTGAATGTCTTTTTTTAAAGAGGTAATAAAGACAGTTAATTAGGGAAATAACACTAATTTGTATAAATGGACTTCAAAGGATGTTTGAAAAAATGCTACATAAGACACTTGCAAGAAAATCTAGTCCCTTGGAATACATTTGGCAGAAGCAGCATGGATAAAACATTGGCTGAGGGGCTGGAACCAGAGAGTTGTGGCGAGCACTTCTTTCCCCAATGGTTGATAACAGGACCACTGTTATTTTTGATACATATTAATGACTTGGACTTCGATGCATCGGGCAACGTTTCAAAACCTGCAGATGATGTACAACTTGGAAATGTAGAAAACTGTGAGGGAAATCGCGATGGACTTTGTGGAATTGAACAGGCTATTGGACAAATGGTAGATGAAACACCCGTCAAAGGGAAGAACAAGCAAAGATAATGTAATGTAAAGAGTGTAATTACAAAACGTTGTACATCAACAAGAGAAACTGGGTGTCAAAAGTAATTAGCGTTTAATTGTCTTATGTATCAATAACGGAACAATTACATTCTTATTTGGAGCAACATAACAGGTCTGTAAATACAAACATGCAGATAATATATAGTAGATGGATTTGGTGGAGAGGAAACAGAGTCAGTTGGGGCAGAATGGAAATGTATAGCGCAGTAAGTGTATCTCTTTGTAAGTGTATTCTGCGTAAGTGTATCCCGGTTTTATATGTGAGGTTGATATTTGTGGCACTACAATTGTTTAATGATGGGTTTAATGATGTATTAAATCTATCCCCCCCTCATCTTAAACCTGTGTCCTCTACTCTGCGTAAGAGACTCTGTGCGCGTTTACCCGATCTATTCCTCTCATGATTTTGTGGAATGAGGAAATCAAATTCACAGCAAGTAATTGTGATCAGGAATTCATTGCAAGAAGGAATGGTGGAAGTCTATTTTATACACACATATTGAGATAATTGAGATAGAAAAAAATAAATGGCATAGGAAGTGTTTTGGACTTTTTGCTTTTTTCCTTTATATCACCAAAGACCACTTTTCCATTCAGAACAGATGCAAACTTCTGACTCAGAACTTCAGTATTCCCTCTGATTCCAGATCTGGTGTGGTGCTTGTACCATCTCCCTGTGACCACATGGGTTCCTTCCAGTTTCTCCCACATTCCAAAGACAGGCAGGTTTGTAGGTTAAGTGGCCTCAGTAAATAAGCCCCTAGTATGTAGGGACTGGATGCAAAAGTGGGATTACATAGAGCCAGTGTGAATGGGTGAGTGACAATGGGTGAGGGTTTGGTGGGCCGAACAGCCTGTTTCCATGCTGTATCTTTCAATTTATAAAGATGCCTCTCGTTCCATTGTTTCTCGTCCTTGTCTTAAATATTACTCCTCAAAATGCCTATTCTGTTGATTAAAACCTTCATTCAAGTGTTGTCTCAAGATCTTGAACTCCTTCCTTCTTAACTCATCATTTCTAATATTTACCATAAGAATAGTCCCTCTAATGTTCTGCATCTTTCCAGTCATCCATTTACCCAGTAGTATGTAATGCAAGGTGGCACAATGTGGGACTCACTTTGGCTGTTGATGTTTAAAATGTAGAATGGTACAGCACAGGGTAATAGGCCCTACAGTCCACAATGTCCATGCTGACTAATCTTATGTGCCTGGCTTCACATGGCCTATCCAAAAGCCTCTTAAATACCACTATGGTCTCTGCCTCCACCACCACCCCCGGCAGTGCGTTCCAGGCACCCACCACTCTTCATGTTTCTTCAGTCCATTCCCTAATGACTGAACTCCTGACAAGATCTACACTCCAACAATGTGCAGCCCTTTGTCCAAAGGAGTTGTATTATTTTATACACAATAAAATACCCTCCTCCCCTCCACCCTCCTCTCCCAACTCCCACATTTAGAAAGCAGCCAGTATATTATAGCCAGGCTATTTATTATTGAAAATATAAATCACTTGAACTCACTTCCAAGTTTGTTAATCAATGTGTAAACATCCTAATCCCTCAAGTAGATTTCATCCTGTGACGCTCTCCAAGATTCTCGCTATTTTATATAACAGACCACACAAACGCCCAGATTAGATTACAAATAGCAATTCACTCGCGGGTATGTGTTATTCTAGATATGAACCGCCCAAAACGCTCCATCAGGTTCTCGTCTGCATCCCACCCCCGGCTCCGTTAATCCTTGTATCCAAGGCTCCATACCTGGATTGAATTTTAGCTTCTGTAAAAGGGACAGATCAGTCCGTTATTCCCCGTGTAACTGGTCACCAAACCCCGGGGACACGCTCCAAGACACAGTTGCGGACGGCAGCGATTCCCTGGCACATCATATTGGGCAACACTAGGGGCGAGGAGGGGAGGGGACTTCGTTTTATTATCGTCTGCTTTCGGGTTTTTTTTTTCAATTTAAATTGTTTTTTTGGAGCTTTCTGGCGGAATTTCAAAATCAGGAGTGCTGTTGTTGTTGTTGCGGGTTGGGGAGGCGGGGAGGGGGAGAGGGGAGGAAGGGTGAGACAGGGGGTGTGGGAGGGAGGGAAGGAGGGAGATGGGGAAGGAGGAAGGGAAGGAGGGAGAGGGGGAAGGAGAGAAAGGGAGTGAGGGGAGAAGAGGAAGGAGAGGGAATGGAAAGGAAGAAGGAGACGGTGGAGAGGGAGAAGGAGGGAAGGGGGAAAGGAAGGGAGGAGTGAATGAAGGAGAGAGGGAAGGAGGAGAGAGGAAAGGGGGAGGAAAAAGGAGGGGAGGGGAGAGAGGGACGGAGGAGGAGGGAGAGGAGGGATGTGGAGACAACGTTATCCCCCGCTGAGTCACGGCAGAGGTTAGAGTGGGCGGTGGAGTTGTGTTGTGTAAGAGATCCGTGGGGGGAGTGGGCGGCAACAACTGACAAAACTCCTGAAAGACTTCTTTTCGTATCCGTCAGCAAGAAGTGGGGAGAGTTCCGCAGCGAGACAAAAGTTGTGAGAAGTTGTGGAGAGTTGTGGGGGGGGTGGAGGGAGGGAGGATCTGTGGCGACCACGGGCCGGGTTGGTGTGGGGAGGGGAGGGGAGGGGAGGTGGAGGGTGATCTGTTCAAACTGATGGAAAAACCGGGCTCTCTGTGTCCGGCCGGGCTGGGGACGCCGGAGGCCGTTCAGAACAGAAAGAGTTTCTCGGTCAGTCATCTGCTGGATCTGGGAGAGGCGCCGGGCATGAACGGCTGCCCGGAGCCGGCCAGGGGGGCGAGGGAGAGCGGCCGGAGGACGAGAGATCAGCCCGGGCTCGGCGGCGGAGGCGAGGCGGCTCGGCAGAACGGTGAGTGAGTGATGGATGGGGAGGGGAGGGAGGTTGTTTAGGGCTCGGGACTGGCCGGGGACAGGAACAGGGGGCGGCGTGAAACCTACCCCGAGCCCACCCGGTAACTACAGGGCCAATAATGTAAGAAAGAAGGATCCCAATAATAAGGGAATCTGAAGAAGGGTCCCAACTTGAACCATCCATCGCCTGTCCATCCCCTCCCCTGACCCTCTGTGAGTTTCTCCAGCACTTTGTGTTTTGCTAAAGAATTACAATGTATTAGGTAGCAAGGAACTGCAGATGATGGTTTAAACCGAAGTTAGATACAAAGTGCTGGAGTAATCCAGTGGCTCAGGCAGAGTCTCTGGAGAAAAGGAATAGGTGACTGAAGTCTGAAGAAGGGTCTCCCATTCCTTCTCCCCAGAGACGCTGCCTGACCCGCTGAGTTACTCCTGCATTTTGTAATTCTAACATGGTAACTATCATTTCAATTGGAAGTGGCCCCTGGGTGTTTGTAGATTAATATGCTGGCGGATCAGTGTGAGATGCTGAGGGGGTTTGACAGGCTGTAGGGTGGGGGGGGGGGGGGTTCTCCTGTGAGTGGGTTTGGAGCGAGGGGGGTCACAGTTTATGGATCAGGGGTCTTCTCCAGTTATGAAAGCGACCACGATACTGAGACTTGGGTAAGACTCTGCATCGAAGCGCGGCAGAAGCAGAGCCTTGGAATGTTTTTCTTAAACATATAGAGGTAGATAAACACTTGATAAGCAAGGAGGCGAAAGGTCACTGGAGGAGAGGAATGCGGAGTTTACAATCACACCAGCCACGGTCTTGTCAAGGGACAGAATAGGCTCGAAGGGCCGAGTGGCTTACTGCCGCGCCTGAATTCAGACGTAGAACTGTGTGCAAGAGTCTGAAGAAAGGTCCCGACCCCAAAACCTCGCCTGTACCCCCCCCCCCAACCCTGCCCCAGACGTCACCCGACCCGCTGAGTTCCTCCAGCATTATGTGTTTTGCTCAAGATTCCAGCATCTGCAGTTCCCTATCTCCTGTCAACAATTCGGGTCGAAGAATTCCATCCAACAACTCTGTCTTTTAGTTCTGCGTGCTGTGCTCCAGAGTCAAAAATATGCCTTTCATCGGAGTCAAAATACTAATCTTAATCAATCCGGTGGCCTCAATATATTTCCTAGAATTTGTTTCACTCTCCAGACACTGCAATTTTATTTTTTTTCTGATTTGTTTGTTATTGAGGAAGATTGGTGACTCAGACTTGCCCCTGTAGCCACTTCCTGCTAACGTGTCCCCCTGTCCCTCTATCCATGTACCTATCCACCCCCCGGTTCCAACAGGGCACTGCTATCTCGCTGCACTGGTTGGGATCATGAGGCAAGAACGTGGCTTCAAATCCACCCGGCAGCTGTGTTAAATCATGTATCTGCAATTAAAAGTTAATATCAGTAATGGTGGCTGTGGGCAGACAGGGATGAAGGGGATCAGCCGGGCTATTATCAAGTGCTGGAGCAGGCTCGGGAAGAGGGAGTGGATTAGGGTAAAATGCAGGGATCAGTGCAAGTGGCCATGAACCTTTCAAATTCTGGTTAAAACTCCACATGGTTCACAGTTGCCTTTGGGTTAGTCTGACGGTTCCTCCCCTAATCTCAAACAGACCCACAGTATAATCTACCCCTTGAAATTTCCCACTGAATTCAGACGCATTTAGGGTCCTTTTTCATAACAACCAGGATAAAGGTGTAAGGAATGGTGCTAAATTATTGCAGGGCCGGGGGTGGAGGGTATAAACCAGGGGTGGGGAACCTTTTCATGTTGGAATGCTGCATTAAGTTAGCTGTAATCTAATAAAGCCGCATCCAACAAACTTCAATTTGATATACTTCAAAATGTACATTATTTTGTTAAAATAGCCCTCACGACTTTCTAATGTCTTAATTGTGGCTGTCGGTCGGGGAGGATTATTTTGTTGAATTTTCTTTTACTCTTTTAGTATTTTAAATACGTTCATTTTAAGATTAAAATAAATATAATAAAAGACAAACAAAAGCATATTAATAAAAATAAAAGGATTTGTTCGACAAAATTTGGATTCATTCAGAAGGCCGCACTTAATGGCCTAGAAGGCCACATGTGGCCTTAAGGCCTCAGGTTCCCCACCCCTGGTATAAACCTTCAATATGCCAGGATCTTATATTGGGGGGGGGGGGGGGGGGAGAGCAACATGCCGAGGAGAACGATCGCCTCAGGGGAGAGAGTAACAGATGGGAAAGAGGGAGACTGACGTACTGTGGGAGAGGGACAAGTTTGGCGGAGAAAGTAACAGAATGGGGAGAGTGACCCTCCACGATTTCCATCCCTCATTAGTTTATTTTTTGTACTGTGTGGCCCGATGATTATAATTAAGATAGATTCTACTTCATGGAAAGTCTGTGTCCAAACTTTACAGAGTTTTAAGTTTCAAAAACTCACAGCCATGTTTCTGGAGGTTTAGAATCACACCATTCAACAGCTTTCAACATGTTCCTCTCTCGTGCTGTCTTAGTAAAGTTGCTGTTCTGGGTTCAGTTATGTGTACTCTCTTCCATCTCAGCTTCCAACTCTGCCTCCACCATCGCACTGCTTCTCATCTTCAGTTTTCTTCTCATTGCTGTGAGTGCCATTTTGGTCATGTCTTTTTGAACAGATTCTTTCATTCCGTCTATACAAAGCTGGCCGTCTGTCCAGCACTTTAACAGATGCCTGGACGACACCACAAACCACTGTGCGTGCTCTCTGTTCATCATTCTTTCCTGAAGCATTCTCACCTCCATCTTACTCAGTATCCTTGCTTGAAGTTTCTCCAGCGAGTCACACACTGGTCGCTCCCTCTTCTCCCCTCTCCCATCAGGCAAAAGGTATAGAAGTGTGAAAATGCACACCTCCAGACTCAGGGACAGTTTCTTCCCAGCTGTTATCAGGCAAATGAATCATCCTACTACACCCAGAGAGCAGTGCTGAACTACTATCTACCTCATTGGTGATTCTCGGACTATCCTTGATCGGACTTCGCTGGCTTTACCTTGCACTAAACGTTATTCCCTTATCATGTATCCATACACTGTATATGGCTCGATTGTAATCATGTATTGTCTTTCTGCTGACTGGATAGCAGACAACAAAAGCTTTTCACTGTACCTCAGTACACGTGACAATAAACTGAACTGAACGGAGGCCAGATCTTCACTCCGTACAAAGTTGCTGCATGCACACATGTGTTTTAAACTTTCTTTGCAGTTTCACCGAACCTGGCTCAACACAAACTGTCCTCACTGCCAAATTCCACATTGCCCATGCTGATATTATTTGATGATTCAGTTTCTCAACTAACCGCGCATCTAGCTGAACAGTTGACCCCGGATATTTGAACTCGTCAGCATATGGAATATTTACAAACCGGGGTTTTGAAAGTTATTAAAACCTTCAAAACAATATAAAATATTTGTGCATTTTTAACTTGCATAAAGCAACAATGGGATCATGATGAAACAGATCCTCTCCCACCATCTGTCTCTCTCCCTCTCCTACCAGTTACTCTTGCCACCTACAAGTCAGCCACTCTCCACCTACAAGTATGTCATTGCCCCCCCCCCCCCATCTTGCATTCTCTCTACCCCATACCTGTCACTCTCCCTCCTCCAAGTCTATCGCTTTCTCCCCTGAGTTGGTCACTGTCCCCCCAATCTCTCACTCTCCCCCCCCCCAAGTCTGTCCCTCTCCCCCCAGTCTCTCCCTCTCCCCCCGTCTCACTCTTCGCCCCCAGTCTTTCACTCTCCCCCCATTCTGTACTCTTCCCCCAAGCCTGCCACTCTCGATGCATCACCCTCCATCCTCCCCCTGAGGCTATCACTCTCCTCTGTCTGTCTCCGTTGTTTTCTCACCCCCATCTATCACTCTCCCCTTGTCTGTCACTCTCCCCCCACAGTCTGCCAGTCCCGCCTCCAGTCTCTCTCCCTCCCCCATCTCAATTTGTTCTCCCATCGGCCCGTGTCCCTGGCCTGCAGAATCACCCTGGGTTTGATTACCCCTCACCCACTTCCTCTACTCATGCCCCCAACCAGTTAGTAGCTTAGAACATAGAACAGTACAGTACAGGAACAGACACTTCAGCCCATAACACCTGTGCCGTACATGATGCCAAGACCAACTCTTATCTGCCTGCACATGATCCATACCCGCCCATTCCCTGCACATCACATGCCTATCTAAACGTCTCTTAGTCACCACTATTGTATCTGCCTCCAATATCCCCGGCTGCACGTTTCAGATACCCACCATCCTGTGTAAAATAACTTGCCCTCAATGTCCCCCCTCACCTTAAAACTGATCCGTGAAGCTTATTCCCCTTCAGATGGTGGTTCCTCATCTCCTGCTTACTGTAAATCAACCTCATGCCTCGTTATCTACATCTATCTACTTCTACATAAATTTCTCTCTGAACTTTGTGCATGCATTTCCTTGTCTTTCTGTCTGTCTGTCTCTCTCCAGTTATTGCCTCCCTTTCCCATCCCTTCCCTTGTTTTCCCGTCCTCTCTCTCTGCTCCATCTCCTGTTTCCTATGGAGTGCAGCTGGAATGGTAAACACTGAACCGATGCTGAGGAAACAGCCGTCCTGGTGTTCTGCTGAAACGCTCAATGTTCACGTGGACTCACAGAGTAAATATCACTCGGAAGGAGGTCATTTGATCATCAGAACAATGGAGATACAAGTTAACGAACCCTGCAGATCGAATGAATTCATTCCACTCAATAAAGTCTATTATTTTACCGAAAGAAAACTTTCAGCCGAATGGGAGGGAAGGTTTATTTCAAAGACAACAGTGTGGAATTAAACTTAATTCTGTATTTAGCAGGCTGTGCTGCCTAAAGTCTTACTTGTCGATCCCACTGTGTGACAAATACCAGAAACTCCACCAGAACCCTTGTGGCACAGGGAGTTTTTTTTTCAAATTAATATTATTCATTCTCAAGACGTAGGCTGGTAGAAGGTATTAAAAAAAATAATTTCATGGCCAATGGTATGTTGGCCTCGGGTTGGAATACAAAAGAGGCGGAAGTTAGGATACTGTTATATAAAGCTCTGGTTAACCTCCCTGTGGAGTAATAACACTCGAGTCTGGGCACCGAGTCTCAGAACGGAATATTGGTCTTGGAGACATGCAGACCGAGAATCAGCAGATTCATCCCTGAGTGAGGGATTCAGTTTGAAGGCGGGTAGCGTGGTCTGAGTTCTATTCCTTTGAATATCAAGGTTATAATACCAGCTACAGTGATCCATGCCAACAAGAGAAGTGGGGTGGGGTGGATAGGAGGGGGTGGACAGCTAGGGGGGGGTGGACAGGTGGGGTGGGGATTGGACAGGTGGGGGAACTACAGATATGGGGGAGATTGGATAGAAGGGGTTGTGTGAGAGTAGATGAGAAAGAGAGATAAAGGGACGGTGGTGGGGGGGGGGCTGAAATTGGAAGTACATAAATACCATTGGATTGTAGACCACCCAGACAGAATACAAGGTGCTGCCCCTCTAGTTAAGCCGATCTGTAAGGCAGTGAGGTGGCCAATGACAGGCAGCTGATGAGGGACTCACATTGGGGTGGGCAGAGGAGGGGGCTTTATTTGGAGGTGAGGTGGGGGGAGGTGGGGGGGGGGGGGGGTGGAGAAGGCTCACAATGCACACCCACCCCTCTCCCAGAGGAGAACGAGTAATTTCTGGTCGTCACTATTGATGGGAGTCACAGTCAGACAGCACGGAAACAGGCCCTTCGATCCGACTCGTCCATGCTGGCCCATCTTAGATGGTCCCATTTGCCCGCGTATGGCCCACGTCCTTCCACGTACCTGTCTAAGTGTCTTTTGAATACTTTTACAGTACCTGCCCGACCTGAAAGATCATCTATCCATGTTCTCCACAGATGCTGCCTGACCCGCTGTGTTATTCCAGCACTTTGTGTTTTGCTCAAGATTCTAGCATCTGCCATTCCTTGCGTCCCGCATATAACAGTGTGGTTACCATTGGGTGATCTGGTTAAATGATATTGGTTGAGTGATAATATTGCCCTATATCTGGGAGTGAGAGGGCTATCCCCACCATCACTGATGGAATGTGAACTCACACCTAACCCTGCACCAGAGAAGTGTGAATTCACACCTGCTCCTGCACTGTTGGAGTGTGAACTCGCACCTACCATTGCACTGGAAGTGTAAGCTCACAACTACCCCTGCACCAGCAATGAACTTACACCTGCCCCTGCACCAGAGGGGAGTGTGAACTCACAACTACCCATATACCAGAAGTGTGAGCTCACACCCACCCCTGCACCAGAGGGGAGTGTGAACTCACAACTACCCCAACACCAGCAGTGTGAGCTCACACCTACCTCTGCACCAGGAGAGCACATTGGGAATCGCCCCTCTGCCAATGGTGAACTGCACCAGTGTTGCCTGAGTGTGAAATGCTCCCTGAGTACTGACCCTCCGATCTTCCCTTCCCCCCACCAAGATAGTGCCCGTCCTGTCCTGCATGCAGTCACTGCTGCCCCTCTAGCACGGCATGCTTTGATCCATCCATGCTCTCTTTCCTAAAGTAGGGAGAAAAGAAAGCAAAAACAGTGCATTCAATGCAAATCAAAGGGAACTGCGCTAGGCAGTAGCAACATCGAACCTGCTGAGTCTGTTGTAGACAGCAGGACATGTGTTAATCAAGGCCCAAGCTCAGGTCCAGCTCCTGATTGAACGTGTATCCCGGCTAATGAGAGCAAGGCAGCCAAAGATATTTTAATTGGAAAACAAGGCCGAAAGTGTGAGTCAAAACTTTGGCAAATCTCGCAATCCTTAATTGAAAACACTTTGGTTTGTGAAGCACAAGGGAAAAAAACTCTCCTTGTCTGGGCCAGAGAACTAAGGCCTCGTTTGCATTTACTGTAATTCTCGTCAGTCGGGATTTACATCAGGGGTTCAAAATATTATTATTTTTTACAAAAATAAATTGAAATCCCAATCAGGGTTGATTGATCCCTGGGTTTACAACTGTGAGCTGAATGATGTACTTCGCATTAACAAGGCCACTTGTGCGGGGAATATGGCCAGACAAAAGTGACACAACCTGGTGAAAATGACCCAAATGTTTGGTCAAAGGATTAATGAATTGTGTGCAGGTTTGGTCCCCTAATTTGAGGAAGGACATTCTTGCTATTGAGGGAGTGCAGCGTAGGTTTACAAGGTTAATTCCCAGGATTGCGGGACTGTCATATGCTGAGAGAATGGAACGGCTGGGCTTGTACACTCTGGAGTTTAGAAGGATGAGAGGGTATCTCATTGAAACATATAAGATTGTTAAGGGCTTGGACACACTAGAGGCAGGAAACATGTTCCCGATGTTGGGGTAGTCCAGAACCAGGGGCCACAGTTTAAGAATAAGGAGTGAGCCATTTAGAACGGAAACGAGGAAACACTTTTTCTCACAGAGAGTGTTGACTCTGTGGAATTCTCTGCCTCAGAGGGTGGTGACACAAAATGCTGGAGTAACTCAGCGGGACAGGCAGCATCTCTGGAGAGAAGGAATGGGTGACGTTTCAGGTCGAGACCCTACTTCAGACAGAGCCAGGGGAGAGGGAGACTGGAGATATGGAAGGGTACAAAGAGCATGTAAGGTGTGGCTTGGCATCGGTCACCATTTGCAGGTAACCTCCAGACTTCCAGCACCTTTTGCCCAGAGCAACGTTTCCTGACTTCACCCTGAGAGATTTAGCTCTAAACTTCAGCTAGCATGGATCAGCCTTAGATTCCCCCACCAGGATCTCTCTATCTCACCTGCTGGTTCCATTTAACTTCAATCAGATATTCCTTTAGCTGTCTAAGTTCCTCGCAATATAACCATAGTTTGTGGAACAGCTTCCCATAATCGAAGCCTTGGAATCCATGGATTGTATGCTCGATTCAATACTTCAGAAATATAATCATATTGGGTTGATTTCAAATGGTAGAGTTTGATATAATTTTGAAGTAGAAACTTGGATGTAAAGATGTTTTCACCGAGTTCCCTATAACATTCATTTGGGACTCTCGTGGACATAAGGTGAAGAATTCTACACTAGGAACGCACGCTCATTCTCCATATTTCAGCCGAAAAAAGGAGACCATTCGGACAGAACATTGCCACCAGTCCCATCCCTCATTTGTTTCCCTGTAACCTATTCTCTCTCTCCCACACACACACTGACCCTCACTGGGGTACAGGTCCCACACACACACACTGACCCTCACTGGGGTACAGGTCCCACACACACACACTGACTCTCACTGGGGTACAGGTCCCACACACACACACACACACACTGACCCTCACTGGGGTACGGGTCCCACACACACACACACACAGGCCCTCACTGGGGTACAGGTCCCACACACACACACACACACACACACACAGACCCTCACTGGGGTACGGGTCCCACACACACACACACACACACACACACTGGCCCTCACTGGGGTACGGGTCCCACACACACACTTGCTCTTTGCCTGTGTGGGGGATAATGCCATTTTGTAACCCTTCTCCACCTCCCCTCTCTCCCGCCTCCTGCAGTGGTGCGACGCATTCTAAACGCAGATCTCCAGAAAGAGAGGAAGAAGCAGAGGAGGAACAGGACCACGTTTAACAGTTCACAACTCCAGGCACTGGAGAGGGTCTTCGAGCGAACGCATTATCCGGATGCATTTGTCCGGGAGGAGCTGGCCAGGAGAGTCAACCTGAGCGAGGCGAGAGTGCAGGTCGGGACAAAGCACCAATGCAGTGCCAATCGTGCATGGGATCGCCATACAGAGGGTGGGAGCGTGCCGGGGTTGATGCGGTACATGGACTCCATCCCCATCTTCTCCTCTCCTCTCCTCCTGCCTTGACTATTTTCAAGCCTCCCTTGAATTCACCAATACTGTTGGCTTCCACCTTAAGGCCGCAAATCCTTCACCTGATGTATTGACTTGCCCCCGTCCCCTTCCGTAGCTTGTGCAGCGCATCGGAACGTGGAACTCAAACCTTTCCCTTTGCCAAGCCTTGTGAGTTTATTTCACGTCGCTGCCCGATCCACAGGAGATCTGTGATGGAAAGGTGGATAGACACAGCAGAGAATAGATCTCTGTCGAAGGTGCACAAAAATGCTGGAGAAACTCAGCGGGTGCAGCAGCATCTATGGAGCGAAGGAAAAAGGCAACGTTTCGTCCCGAAACGTTGCCTTTTTCCTTCGCTCCATAGATGCTGCTGCACCCGCTGAGTTTCTCCAGCATTTTTGTGTGCCTTCGATTTATCCAGCATCTGCAGTTCCTTCTTAAACATAGATCTCTGTCGGTTCTGCCTGCATCCAGATCCCTCCATGGCTGCACCATCTCAGTCACCTCATCCAGCCCCAGAACTAATGGAAATGTCTCGGCCCCGCCAATTCTGTGCTCCCACAAATCCACCATTTCCAACCCACCAGATTCAGCTGCTTTGACCCAGACCTTGGGCATCTCCTTTCTAGAACTCTCCACCTCACCCCTGCTCCTTCAAGACACTTCTGAAAACTTACTTCAGCGGAACGTGAGGTGTAGGGGGGATATGGAACACGTGCAGGCAGAGGAGAAGAGTGTAACTTGGCATTATGTTGGGCATGGGCATTATGGATTGTAAAGGGTCTGTCCCACGAGCATGCGACTCCATGCGGCAAGCGCGACCTAAGCGGCTCCAAGCGCGACCTAACGTGGTCGCTTGAGCCGTACGGCCTCGCGGGGCCGGTCCCACTTCGATCGCCGGAGCCGTATGGAGTTGTGCGGAGCTGGTCCCGACATCGAGGGGGGCTCCGAAAAACTGACCGTGTTCAAAAATTCCACGCGGCAACGGCCTGCCGGCCCTCAGCCGCCTCGACGCCGTACGTCACGCACGAACTTCCCGCGGACTTTGCTCAAACTTCACGTCGCTCACTCGTCCTCCGCGCGGCCCCCGCTTCTGGTTAGGTCGCGCTTGCCGCATGCAGCCGCATGCTCGTGGGACAGGCCCTTTAGGCTTAATCTTGTGCTGTATTGTTCTATGTTCTGTGTTCATAGTCTATGTTCTCCGCTCCATGTTCTATGTTTTAAGAGTCGTGTGGATTTGGCTCAGAAACTGTTGCTGCCGATTGTAATACAAAGGCCGGGTTGACATGAAACTGGTTGACAGAAAACAGCTCCCATCTCTCACCCCCTCACCGCCCCCGTTACTCCCGCAGGTCTGGTTTCAGAATCGGCGAGCCAAGTTTCGGCGGAACGAACGCGCCTCGTTGGCCAGCAGGACGGTGTCGCTCCTCAAATCCTACGGCACGGAAGCTGCCGTCGAGCAGCCGGTCGCCCCCCGGCAACCTTCCCTGGGCGCAGAGTTTCTCTCGTGGTCGGGCAACTCTTCCTACAGGTAACGGCGCAGCGGGAACACCCACGGCTGCAGCCCCCCCCTCCCCCCGCTCGCGGTCACATGTCATTGTAACTGTCCATCACACTCTCTCACCCAACACATCCGTTTCAACCTCGTCCATCGCCAGAGAGAGGCCAAACGCAAAATGGCGGAACAATACCCCATATCTCGAAGATAGACACAAGGTGCTGGAGTAACTCAGCGGGACAGGCAGCATCTCTGGAGAGAAGGAATGGGTGACGTTTCGGGTCGAGACCCTTCTTCAGACTTGGGCAGCTGGTACTGAGTGGTTTGTACATTGAACTTTCCAACTTCAGATAGCCCTTAGCCTCATGTTCCTCTTCACACACCCTCACACATCCATCTTGTCTCATTTTATTCATCTCTGCCATCCTCCTCCCCCGACTGATTCCACCTGCCCATCATCCCCTCCCCCTCTAGTTCAAGCTATCACCCACTGGTCTCTATCCCCTCCCACCCACCCACTTATGTACTGGCAATCATCCCTCTTCTCACTCTGATGCAGGGCTTGACTCGAATTGTTCACCGTTTCTCTGCCTCCTCAGATGCTGTTTGACCATGGAGTTATTCCAGCATCTGTTCCTTGTTCCAGATCCCAGCATCTGCATTCTCTTTTGTCTTCACTCAACAGGAGAGATTTTGGAAAACCTGTCCTCCCCTCCAACTTCCACAGACACAGACACGTATCTGCACACACACTCACACGCGCACGCACACACACGGACACACAAGCGCACACACTCACACGTGCGCGCGCACACACACACGCACATACACACATGCATGCACACACACATGCACACACGCACATGTGCGCACACGGAAATGAACGCACACACACGCACAGAACAAACACGCACATGCCCACGCAAATGTGTATGCACATGTACACACACATACACGCATGAACGAGCAAAGACACACAACGATTGTTCTGTGTGTTTACAGCCCGTTGCCATCTTACACTTCGAACGGATCGAGCGGCAGCAGTCCAGGAGTGACCATGGCGAACAGCATTGCCAATCTACGGCTGAAGGCCAAGGAGTTCAGCCTCCAGAGGAGCCACGTCACCCCCATCAACTGATCCCGGGCTGGCCTGGGACAAAGGCAAGTGCTGGGGACATTCTGACATGGGACACGTTCTAACCCAGGTCAGTGTGCTCGGCACACTCTCTCATCCAGGATAACGTACGGTACATTCTGACCCGGGACATGGATCCAGACCAGCCTGCCCAGGACTATCCAACCTAGGGCAACATGCTCGCCACATCCTGGCCCAGGATAACCTGCTTGGAACTCCCCAACATGAGACAAAGCACTTGGGACCCGGCTGTCCCGGGTAACGTCTGACCCTAACCTTGGCCAACGAGGCCAAGACAAACAGACCCAAGGTGATGTGCACTCTGACTCAGGGCAACAAGCTGGCCACAACATGACTTCAATATGTTCCAGCTCCAAACAAGCCATCTACCAAGTGATTCAGGTTGTAAGAACAAGGAACCGCAGATGCTGTTTAATACACAAGAGGGCACAGAGTACTGGATAGTTCATGGGGAACATTGACATCCTTGTTTTCAGGAGAGGGCTGTACCGTGGAACAGCGGTAGAGCTGCTGCCTTACAACGCCAGATACCCGGGTTCAATCCCGACTATGGGTGCTGTCTGTATGGAGTTTGCACCTTCTCTCCGCGCTTGGGTTTCCTCCCACACTCCGAAAACATACAGGTTTTATTGGCCTCGGTAAAATTGTAAATTGTCCCTTGTGTGTAGGATAGTGCTAAGTGTGCGGGCATTGCTGGTCGGCGTGGACTCGTTGGGCCAAAGGTTCTGTTTCCACTCTATCTCTAAACAAAAACTAAAGATGCTGCCTGACCTGGTTACTCCTTTACAGATCGTAAACTCACTGACATCTCCTTGGATACACGGACAGGCAGCGCGAGTTACCTGTTGCTCAGTGTGTCGTGAGATGATTGCAAATGTTACTTTGGATGTTTCTCAGTGAGGTATATTGGAGCCTACAGGTTAATTAGTTACTGAGCTTCTGTCCAATTGTCTCTTTTTCCCGACCCCATTCAAAATGGAGTCCAAGTCATCACGGTTAGAGGAGCTACAGTATACTGGGGCATGGGGCAAGCTGCCCACAGCTCCAGCCCCCCTCTAAATGCAGCAAGATGCACGCTCCCCTTGCACAGCTTCTCACCAGGGTTTGGCTTCCATGGGCACCAGCGGCCCTCTGGCCTTGTACCTGCAGGTGCCTCTGCTTCACCACACCACAGTCGTAAGAGCAACAGAGTTGGTATGACTGGTGTGGCTCCAAGGAGCGCTGGTGCTGTCTGCCTGGAGTTTGCATGCGCTGCGTATTGCTGAGTTCTCCAGTTTCCTCCCAGGGACCCACGGATCAGCAGGTTAATTGGCTACTGTAAACGGGCCCTGTGCGCATGCGAATGATACAATCTGGGAAGTGTTGAGGGCCATCTGGCGAGAATGAATAGGATATAGAATGAATATTGATGGGCTGAATGGCCTAATTCTGCTCCTATGGCCGACGAAATGTGATTGAAGTAGGATGAGTGCAAATGGGTGCTGATGGTTAGTATTGATTCAGTGGGCCGAAGGGCCTGTCCTCGTACTGGATGACTCTATGACATTGAGAAACAAGAGAGAGAGATGCTGCATTCACAAACTACCCACCCTCATCGCTTCTACCCCATTCCCCTCTCCATGAATCATCTTCAAGGGGTGATTCCAACATCCTGTCAGATGGATAACAGCCCTCTGTGAAGGAACGTATAATCCTGTCTGCGACTTGTGGCCAATTATTTTATATCTGTCATCTTTGAACTCACTTACTAGAGAAAGCATTTCCTCATTATCGAATTTATTAAAACTTCTGATCATTTTCTTTCTGATCTTTGGCCACGTGGAACATGAAATAAAACTATGTTCAAAGGCCTCACAGAGGCACACACAAGTCTGCGCAGCCCAGCCTGAGTTTCAGCCTTGAACCCAGAGGTGAAAGATCAATGCTTGTGGCTTGGGTCAAAGTATCATCACAACTTAAAAAGACTTTGCCCCATGCTACAAACATAGGGTGAAGCAAGGATGATACTTGTATACAACGTTACTTTGCAATGAATTTATGCATGTCATGTTTAACTGTTTGAAAAACAAATCTGTTGAATCAATAATGTTTAAATATTATATTGTAAACTGCTCTGAGAGACACAGATCTTATGTATCATTAGGTATATCATTGATCATTTGGATATCATTCT
This sequence comes from Amblyraja radiata, assembly GCF_010909765.2. Lineage (NCBI taxonomy): Eukaryota > Metazoa > Chordata > Chondrichthyes > Rajiformes > Rajidae > Amblyraja > Amblyraja radiata. The sequence continues at coordinate 7,678,741 of NC_045987.1, read as the reverse complement.
ATATATTTATCCTATTCTTCTACTGCGAGAGACCTGGGTTCGATCCTGACCTTGGGTCCTGTTTGTGTGGGGAGTGCATGTTCTCCCTGTGACTGTGTGGTTTCCTCCAGGTGCTCCGGCTTCCTCCCTCATCCCAGACGTGTGGGTTTTTAGGTTAATTGGCCCTCTGTAAAATTACCCTTAGTGTGTAGGGAGTGGATGCGAAAGTAGGATAACATGGGACTAGTGTGAATGGGTGATCGATGGACTCGGTGGGCTGAAGGGCCTGTTTTCATTCATTCTGTCTGTCTGTCTGTCTGTCTGTCTGTCTGTCTGTCTGTCTGTCTGTCTATCTATCTATCTGTCTATCTTTCTTTCTTTCTTCATTGATGTATCACAGCCAAGAGGTGGGAAAGGGAGGGAATCCCAGGCTTGGGTCCCAGGTAACTGAAGATTGGTGCAGCAGGAATATCTGGATGTTCAAGAGGCCCAAATGGAGCCACGCAAGAGCAGGACCTTAAAGCAGGAGGAAGTTACTGCCCAGGGAAGGGATCTAGTCACCGAGAGTTCAGGGTTCAATTTTAAAATACGCATAAACACTCAAGCAAACATAGCGAGGTTGAACAAACTTACATTGTTATCTCTGGAAGGTTTTAGGTGGAGAGGAGACCTTATAGAAACATAGAAACATAGAAAATAGGTGCAGGAGTAGGCCATTCGGCCCTTCGAGCCTGCACCGCCATTCAATATGATCATGGCTGATCATCCAACTCAGTATCCCATACCTGCCTTCTCTCCATACCCCCTGATCCCTTTAGCCACAAGGGCCACATCTAACTCCCTCTTAAATATAGCCAATGAACTGGCCTCAGCTACCTTCTGTGGCAGAGAATTCCATAGAAGTATATCAAGTTACGAGAGGCATAGTTAGGTTAGACAGTCAGAATTGTTTCCCAGTGTGGGAATGCCGAAGACTAGAGGGCACAGCTATAAGGTGAGAGGGGCAAAGTTCTGTGCAAGGGTGGTGGTGGAAGCAGATCTGAAAGGGGCTTCCAGCCTTGTTTAAGAGGCTTTTTAATGGATACACAGAGTATGGAGGGGTGTGGATCACAAGCACGCAGAGATTAGTTTAACTTGGCATCATAATCGGTACAGACATTATGGGCCGAAGGGCCTGTTCTTGAGTTGTACCGTTCAAGAGAGTTTTATTCTCATGTGTCCCTGAAAGGACAATGAAATTCTTGCTTTGCTTTAGCACACAGAACATAGTAGGCACGAATACTGAACAGTTTTATGTTTACAAGAACCTATAGCGCAGTGTGTATTAGCACAGTGTACAATGTCCACTGGGGGCAGTGTCCATGCAGTCTGCACCTTGCTGGGTTAGGGGTTTCAGTGAAGCCGGGGCAAAGGAACAGCATTAGTTGAGTTGGGCTGAAGGGCCTGTTACTGTGCTGTACTGTTCTGTGTTCTAATCTATAAACACCTCACCCTTCCATATCTCTGGTCTCCCTCTCCCTCGACTCTCACAGTCTGAAGAAGGGTCTCGACCCAAAACGTCACCCATTCCTTCTCTCCAGAGATGCTGCCTGAGTTACTCCAGCATTTTGATTCTATCTTCGGTATAAACACATTGGGCTGTTTTAATTAATCTGCTGCAGGCGAGAGGTGACATATTAAAAAAATGCTTATCCAGTAATAATTTTACCTGCTGGTACCATCCACGTTTCAAGCACGTTGCCCGGCTGGAGTGCATTGTTCCCTCTTTGTTCCATCTACATCTGGGCCTCTCTCTCCCTCTCTCTCATTCACTTTCTCGCTCTCTCTCTTGTTTTACTTGGCAATCCTTCTCTTGGACCGAAGATTTTAATAACTCTTGGACTTTGATAAAGATTCCCAAAAAATCATTATCGAGGGAAAAAGTATCCAGTGACGACCTAACTATTAAATATAAGACCAATCCCTTGAGCACTGGCAGGAGCCAGACAGAAAGCAGACACGCACGAGAGGGTCTGGGCTTTAACGCCTTTGATCCATCGCTACTTGTGCCAGAAACATCCTGAGAAACAATTAGACACATCTCATTGGACTATGATACTGAGTCTGAGGAAGGGTTTCGGCCCGAAACATTGCCTATTTCCTTCGCTCCATAGATGCTGCTGCACCCGCTGAGTTTCTCCATCTTTGTCTACCTTCGATTTTCCAGCATCTGCAGTTCCTTCTTGAACACACAGATTCCCTGTTCCTTCCATATTGTTGTTTCCACATCCCCCCTTTTGTCTCTCCCTCCCTCTTCCCCATGTCTCTCCCTCCCTCTCTGTCTCTCCCTCCCTCTCTCCCTCCCTCTCTCTCTCCCTCCCTCTCTCCCTCCCTCTCTCCCTCCCTCCCTCTCTCTCTCCCTCCCTCTCTCCCTCCCTCTCTCTCTCCCTCCCTCCCTCTCTCCCTCCCTCCCTCTCTCCCTCCCTCCCTCTCTCTCTCCCTCCCTCTCTCTCTCTCCCTCCCTCCCTCTCTCCCTCTCCCTCTACCCCAAACATCTACAATGTCTTCACTCCTCCCCCCTCTTCTTTTCTTTATTTTGTTTTCTTCCTCCCCCCCCCCCCCCCCCCCCATCCGCTCCAACCTGCCTCCTGCCCCCTTTCTGTTACAACCTCCCCCCCATCACTGTCCTCCTCCCCAGCTGCCCCTCCAGTTCCCTCTCGCCCCCACCCTGCACTCTGTCCTCCACAGCCCGGGACCGGTTTCTCTATCACGAACCGCGTAAATCCCAGCGAGAAGCTTCCCTTACGGAACGGCGGGAATCCACTTGGACTACTGTTGCCGGGATCTGTGCTCTGTGCTAATAAATGGTTCTTTTAATCTCCAGAGTCACAGCAGCCTTGATGTTAGTTTGCCATTTATTCCTCTAGTTACAGTCCAAGTCAAATAGGCAGCTGCCAGCTACACTTCAAAGCTGGACCAATACCCAACGATAACAAAGCTGAATTGTGGTTCTGTTACACTAGTTACAATCCTGACAAGAGACCACTCACTGACTTGAAGCGTTGCCTGTTTTTTTCTCTCTCTCTCTCCACAGATGCTGCCTGACCCGCAGAGTAATTGCCAGCAATTGTTTTATATTTCAAGTGTACTGTCGAGGTAAATTCTGCGCCAGTTTAAGGCAGGGCGGCGTAAACATTAACGAGTCAGCGGCAATTGCAATTTATCCTTTCATACTTCCAGGAATCGACCCAAGTCGGGATAAACTTTGTCTGATTGACTTCACAATTCCAGAAGGGAAACAGAACAGGAAATTACATCTCAGGAATCTGAGACAGTCAGCGAGCTCAGTCAGTGTGGACTTGCCCGCGTCTCTGGAGACTTTCCAACAATGCCGGAGGATTCAAATTCCTCTGATGTCATTCCTCACGATCCGTGGGTAATTTATGAAAGTTAGCAGAACTCCAGCGAGTTTGGGGGAAGATCTCTGGGCGAAGTAGGGAGGAGAGCGCCCGTGATGTAGTGCAGCTAGTTCCGAGGAACAGCTTGTTTGGCTGCTGCCGCTTGTGTCTGACTGCAGGGGTAGGTGAGACGTGTTAACACGCCTGCATTCTCCAAAGCTGCTACATTGGGAGTGGCGGCATGGGTGTGTATGTGGCGGCCAAGGGCCGGGTGGGGTTCATGAGGGAGTGGGCAGACACCTCTGAGGATGAAGTGACAGGAGAACCAATAGAAACATAGAAAAATAGGTGCCATTCGGCCCTTCGGGTCAGCACCGCCATTCAATATGATCATGGCTGATCTAAAATCACTACCCCGTTCCTGCTTTTCCCCCCATATCCCTTGATTCCTTTAGCCCGAGTAAGAGCTAAATCTAACTCACTCTTGAAAAACATCCAGTGAATTGGCCTCCACTGCCTTCTGTGGCAGAGAACTCGGCACAACAGCCTCGTCAGCATGTACAGAACCAAGTGCAATGTTGTGACACAGAGGCACCCTGCAACCCCCACTGCCTCTGTCCCACCTCACGCCGAAACCCGTTGACCCCGTTGGCTTATCTCTGCAGGCATCAATGTAAAAGTTCACGACCTTGTTTTCAAATTCATGCGTGTCTCATCCCTTCCTATTTTTTTATGAGCTATTCTCCAGCATTTTTATAACCTTCCAAGATTTCTGCATTAATCACAGTTGGCCTTGATCACTCCTGGTTTTAATCGGTTCACAGATGACAGCAATGCTTTCAGTTGCCAATAACTTCAGCTTGAGAATTCCCTCCCTAAACGTCCCTGCCACTCTCCCTCCCTCCCTCCAGCCACTCCTTGAGAGTGTTCAGGAGTTTGGACATCTGCCCTGGTATCTCCTGCTGTGGCCTGGCGTCGGTCCTAGCATCCATTCGGCCCATCAAGTCTACCCCACCATTCAATCGTGGCTGATCTATCTTTCCCTCTCAACCCCATTCTCCTGCCTTCTCCCCATAACCCCTGACACACTTACTAGTCAAGAATTTGTCAATCTCCGCCTTGAAAATATCCATCGACGGCCTCCACAGCAATTAATTCCACAGATTCACCACCCTCTGACTAAAGAAATTCCTCCTCATCTCCTTTCTAAAGGTACGTCCTTTTATTCTGAGGCTGCAGCCTCTGGTCCTGGACACTCCCACTAGTGGAAACATCCTCTCCACATCCACTCTATCCAGGACTTTCACTATTCAGTAAGTTTCAATGAGGTCCCCGCTCATCCTTCTAAACTCCAGCAAGTACAGGCCCTGTGTCGACAAACACTCATAATATGTTAACCCACTTGTGCTCCTCAGTAGCTCACTGGGAAGTTCTGTTTTGTTAAAGATGCTGCACGATGCAAGTACTTGTTGCCCCTTTGGGTTGGACCCTGTGGCTTGAAGGAGTTCAGTCACGGTGAACTTTGGTTGTTCACGGTTACAGTATAACGGAAGAGGAAGGGAGGGTTGGCAGGGAGACGCTTATTTGATTAAGCCTTTCACTGTGACATCCCCATATCTCCAAATGCAGAGGAGAAACCTGCAGACAATGCTGGCAAGCTGACACCAAACAGAAAATTCAGCAGTTCAGGCAGCACCTGTGGAAGGTGAGAAAGTAATTGAACGTTTCCAAAAACAAAACACAACGGGTCAATAGTCAAGAGTGTTTTATTGTCACCTGTCCCAAAACAGAACAATGAGATTCACTGATGATGGTTCAATGGAGTCAGGCAGCATCTGTGGAGGGGATGGGTCAGGCGACGTTTTGGGTTGGGACGATTGGCCTGATTGTTTCCAATGTAATTCTGTTTCTCTTTCCCGTGACCTGCCATCCCCAGCATTTTCTGTTACTCCCCTCAGATGTAATCCGTCTAGTGCTGGCAGCCAGTCCACACACACACACACACACACACACACACACACACACACACACACACACAGCCAGACAGCTCCCATTCCCCCCACTGCTTCAACCCCAGCTCCTGAGTGGGATAACGTGGCCAACACCGCCATCTGCTGCCGGCTGTACACATGACACCCGGCTTCACTGACACCTGTGAAACCAACCTCTTCTATCCAGGAAGATGCAGAAACAAGGAACTGCAGGTACTGGCTTTCAAAAAAAGACACAAAATGCTGGAGTAACTCAGCGGGTCAGGCAGCATCTCCCGGATAGGTGACACCTCCGAGATCTGTCGGTTGCTAACTATTTTCCCAATCCCACACTGACCTCTCTACCCTGGGCCACCTCCATTGCCAGAGTGAGAACAGACGCAAACTGGACTCGGAGGAACAGTCCCTCAATTCCACAGGGGCCGCCTGCAACCCAATGGCATGAATGGTGAATTGTTCAATTTTACGTAACTACACCCCTTCACCCCCTCCCTCGCCCATCTGTCACTGAGCATGAAAGAGGATCGCTCTCTATGATAAATATCCCGTTAAGCAATGTGTAGGAAGGAACTGCAGATGCTGATTTAGACCAAAGATAGACACAAAATGCTGGAGTAACTCAGTGGGACAGGCAGCATCTCTGGAGAGAAGGAATGGGTGACGTTTCAGACTCGGTTAAGTGATAACGTATAACAGACCAGGACAGTTCACACCTGCCCCATTTATAGTTTTGTGGTTAATCTGCTACTCCAACCTTTTTTCTGTTTAGATTGTTGCATCCGTTTATCAAATTAAGGGCAGGAAAGAAATGTGATAACCGCAAGGTTCACAGACTCTGGAAATACTATTTTATTTGGAAGAGCATCATCCGGCGTGTGGAAGGCCGGTACTCGGTGATAGGGGAGGTGGCCCCTCACAAAACCCAAACCTGTAACCAAGTCACCATAGACGGGGACTTGGTGTTGTTGGACTTGTGTTTGGATCAATCAGATGTAGCTGCTATGGTAAAGGGACAGAGCGGTGATGGGGAGACAGAGAACTAGAGAGAGAGAGAGAGAGAGACGGCACAGAGTAAACAGGATCCAGGAGGAAGAGGACAGAGGGTTGGAGAACAAGGAAAGCTGAGACAATGAGGGATGGAGAGATAGAGAGGCTGAAGGAAACACAGGAAAGAAGAATGCGAGGATAGGGAAGACAGCGAGGATATGAAGCAGAGGAGACATTAAAATAGAATTCTTTCCTCTACCATCCTTAATAATAACATCAGCAAGTGAAATACAAAGGGCAGGAGGAACTCAGCAGCTCAGGCAGCATCTGTGGAGGGAATGGACTGGCGGCATTTCACGATGGGTTCTTCTTCAGATTGGGTCCATTCCAGCCACAGATGCTGCCTAGTCCTGTGGCGACACTCCAGCACTTTGTGTTTTGCTCCAGATTCCAACATCTGCAGTTCCTTTATGACATTTACAGAGATGTTCTCAACCACCACAACGACCCGACCTTCAGTGAAAGGAGCACGGCCATTTGTGACCTGCAGGAGCCCGCAGCCAATGAGCAAATAATAACCAGATAACCCATCTCAGAAGTACCGATGGTGAGGTAGATAGAGGAGAGAAGTCCAGTATGGAAACAGGCCCTTTGGTCCACGTGTAGGAAGGAACTGCTGATGCTGGTTTACACCGAATGCTGGAGTAAATCAGCGGGTCAGGCAGCATCTCTGGAGAAAAGGAACGGGTGACGTTTCAGGTCGAGACCCTTCTTCAGACTGTGAGTCAGGGAGAGTTGGGCAAAAGCACCCAGGAGATCAACCTGCTCTTCAAAATGGTGGTCGAGGGATCATTTGCCCAAGAGCACATGGGTTCTAGTCAACACCAGGCCGGGGCTAGGGCCCCCCCCCCCCCCCCCCCACAGTGAGCGGCAGTGAGAGGGTCGGCTGAGGTACAGCAGAGTGGTGTGGATAGAGAGGCAGAGGGAATGCGGCTGAGCTCAGTGAGGCCCAGGGAGGTCGCTCTGTCCCAGTGTCTGGGTGGGCCACAGGGAGAGTCTGGGGGCCACAGGGAGAGTCTGGGGGCCACAGGGATAGTCTGGGGGCCACAGGGATAGTCTGGGGGCCACAGGGAGGGTCTGGGGGCCACAGCCGCCTAGAGGCGGACGCATCAACTCCCATCCTCGTTCTTCCCTTCCCCGTCGGAGTAGTCGGAGTCGGTGGTCTCGCTCGCTGCCACGCCTCCTTTCACCCCCTCGTTCATCTGTTTGTTCAGGCGGATCGCCCGCTTCCTGTTCCGTTTGGTGAAAAGAGAGAAAGGGATGGGGATTCAGGATTTGGTGAGGTTTCAGCGTGGAGTTAAAAACCTCTACCCGACTCTACCCCACAACAGACAGTGATTGTAATAGAGAGGGACACACAAACGGATTGCTTACTCTCTAGTCACGGGACGATACAGCGTGGAAACAGGCTCTTCAGCCCAAGCTACCCACACCGATCGACAAACATGACCCAGCTACACTAGTCCCACCTGCCGCCGTTTGGCCCATATCCCTCCAAACCTGTCCTATCCATGTAATAGGATGGGATGTCAACATCTTGAGAGTGGCACAGTGGGTAGTGCTGCTGTCTCACAGCACCAGAGACCCAGGTTTGATCCTGAGCTCGGGTGCTGTCTATGTGAAGTTTGCACGTTGTCTCTGTCACCACACTGGTTTCCTCCCACTTCGAGGTTAATTGGTTAATGGGCCTCTGCAAAATTGCCGTGTAAGGAGTGGATGCCGAAGTGGGATAACATAGAACTAATGTGCATGAGCGTGTGACAGTCAGCATGGACTGGGCTGGCCAAGAGGCTGTCTCTTGCACACAGTGTCTGGGCAGGTTCTGGGCCTCCTCTCCCATCAGTGGACCTTGCATCTTAGCTCAGCAGCACCCCCGGTGGCTGGGCGTGACTCCTCATGGACCGCTTCCTCAGGTCAAACCCTGTGTGGAAACCTGAGCAAAACGAGGAGCCTGACCCCTAAACCTAATCCTTCTGAAACCGAGAGACATCTGGGCGGCATGGTGGCACAGCGGTAGAGTTGCTGCCTTACAGGGCCAGAGACCCGGGTTCGATCCCGACTACGGGTGCTGTCTGTACGGAGTTTGTACGTCCCCCCCCCCCCCCCCCCCCCCCCCCCCCCCCCCCCCCGTGACCTGCGTGGGTTTTCTCCGAGATCTTCGGTTTCCTCCCACACTCCAAAGACGTGCAGGTTTGTGGGTTAATTGGCTTGGTGTAAATGTAACAATTGTCCCAAGTGTGCGTGTAGGATAGTGTTAATGTGCGGGGATCGCTGGTCGGCACGGACCCGGTGGGCCGAAGGGCCTGTTTCCGCGCTGTATCTCTGAACTAAACAGAGGGACAACAGGAGGGAATAAGGGCACAGGGCAGATGGGGGGGGGGGGGAGGAATGAAGAGACGGCTGATTGGAATGACGGTGGGACAGAGGGTGGGACAGATGGATGGGTGGAGAGGCGGAGACAGGCAGTAGTTGGACATGTAGATATAGAGATACAGGCCCTTCAGCCCACATTGATATGCAAACCCCACGCATTCACACTACCCTATGCACAATAGGGACAAAGTGTTCAAGAAGGAACTGCAGATGCTGGAAAATCGACGGTACACAAAAACGCTGGAGAAACTCAGCGGGTGCAGCAGCATCAATGGAGCGAAGGAAATAGGTAACGTTTCGGCCCGAAACCCTTTTGGGTTTCGGCCCGAAACGTTGCCTATTTCCTGAAATGGTTCCTATTTGGCCCGAAACTTTGCCTATTTCCTGAAATGGTTCCTATTCGGCCCGAAACGCTGCCTATTTCCTTCGCTCCATAGATGCTGCTGCACCCGCTGAGTTTCTCCAGCATTTTTGTGTACCCACACAATAGGGACAATTGTTTTTAAATTTTTATACCAAGCCAATTAGCCCACAAACTTGTATGTCTTTGGAGTGTGGGAGGAAACCAAAGATCTCGGAGAAAACCCACATGGTCACGGATGGGGGGTGGGGGGACGTACAAACCCCTCTCACCGCCCGTAGTCATCATCAAACCCGGGTCTCTGGCGCTGTAAGGCAGCAACTCTACCGCTGCGCCCAGACCAACTGATATCGGGATCAATTGATAGAAGGACCATCTTTAAGAGATGGGCAGCAGCAGTCGGAGGGAGAGTTAAGAGAAGGGTTGGCCAGACCATTAAGAATTTCAGAAGTGGCAGATAAATGTGGCCAAGGATTTGTTACAGACCTTCTGTAGTCTTCAAAGCTTTTCTTCATTCGCAACCTGCTGGACTTCACCTTCAGTAGGTCTTCAGTGGCCACCAGCTGTGAGAGAGGCCACAGGAGACTCCAGTCACACAGCCTGATCTTTGCCGCACCCAAACTCCATCCCACCCTCCCTTCCCCTCCACCCACTGGTGAGACCACCCCCACCCACCCCAACATCCCCACTCCACTATCAGCCTCGCAACGGGTGCCCCAGCAGGTTCAGCACAACGCCACCAGTTCTCAAGGGATTGGATTATGGAGACAGGTTACACACAGAAGGATATGTAGAAAAACTGGGATTTTGGAAGGAATTTGAAGGAGTCATTTGCCATGGGAATAAATCGTTACTTCCCTTCTGTCGAAAGAACCCATGGAGTTATATTGTGTAGGAAGGAACTGCAGATGCTGGAAGATAGACACAAAATGCTGGAGTAACTCACCGGGACAGGCACCCACTCCTTCCCTCCAGAGATGCTGCCCGTCCCGCTGAGTTACTCCAGCATTTTGTGTCTATCATGGCATTTTGTGTTATATTGGCATCTTCCACACATTCTCTAGTCCGCAGGGGCAAGGATGGATAAGGCAGTGGATGGGAATCAGGGGGGGGGGGAAGAGGATCCTCAGCTGCGAGGCAACGTACCGTTTTCACGTCGGGGAATTTAGCCAGCGCTGGGGACGGCTGTGAGCCGGCTGCCTTCACCGTCTCTGTGTTCTGTGTCCAACACCCTGGATAAAAACAGGTTGGACTTCACACGACACAACCAGAAACAACACTCCCTCCTCCTCTTCCCCATCCCCCTCACAACAGTCCCTGCAATAGGCGGCGTTTCGGGTCGAGACCCTTCTCCAGACTGGAGACCCCCTTACTCCTTCTCTCCAGAGATGCTGTCTGACCCGCTGAGTTACTCCAGTTTTTCGTGTCTACCTTCAGTTTAAAACAGCATCTGCAGTTCCTTTCAACACTTCAAAACCTTCTGAATTTTTGTAGTCGGCAGGACAGTACTCTGCATATCGCCAACTTGGACAATTTAACATTTTTAATCGCCAATTAAACCAGCCAATTAACCTGCAAACCTGCACGTCTTTGGAGTGTGGGAGGAAACCAATGATCTCGGAGAAAACCCACGCAGGTCACGGGGAGAACGTACAAACTCCATACAGACAGCGCCCATAGTCGGGATCGAACCCGGGTCTCAGGACATCTAATTATTGTACATTGTTTCAGGTGCAATTCTCCTCCCCCCCTGCCCTTGGGATCATTTACGTTCAAACAGATGGCAGCGTGGGACTTTAGACTAACACCTTGACCATAAACACACCACTGATATTACAGTTCACATCATGGCCCCATGTCACTGCGGTGGGTCTCGAGGTGAGAGAACAGCTGTGACATTACTGCCTTACATTGCATTTTAAAGTGAAGGGTTACTGAGGTAACTCACATTCAGCGGAACCTTGATCTGTATCCTGGATTCCTGTAACAGTGATCTGGTGAATGAGAGAGATTGATAGTGGGTATCCAAGCTGGTCCAATTAATCACACACCTGATATGGAATATAACTCTGGATGTGGACAATAAGACATGTACTAAATAGGAGACCCACCTCATACTGAAGCACATGGATCATCGCAGCGCTGTGCTGAATGAATTGATCTCACATTGGCTGATAATGGGGGCACATGAATCAAGGTTGATGGTGAGTGTGTATGAACATGTATGTGCGCATGTAGATGAGTCCAGGCATGTGACGATTTCAAACATGTATGTGTGCGTATGACGGCGTGATGTGTGGTTCTGACAGTATGAGTGTTGAGTAACCTGATGCACGGAGTAAGTGTGTATGTGCGTGTGCATGTTATATGTGTGTAAATGTGCATGTGCGTGTTATGTTGTGCGCGTACAAGTGCATGCGTGTGTGTGCATGTCATGGGCATGTTATCTGCATGTGTGCATGTGCGCGTGTACATGTGCACGTGTACATGTGCACGTGTGTGTATGTGCATGTGTGCGTGTACATGTGCACGTGTGTGTGTATGCGCATGTGTGCATGCTTACATATGCATGTGTGTGCCCATGTTTTTGGACTTGGGTGCAGATAGGGTTCAGATTTGGAAAGGCCGAGTCTTGACCTGCATGTTGAGACCGGCGGTTGGTTCCCACAGGGAAGGAAGTGAGGTGTCGGGGTGGAACATGGCTGTACGCACCGTGACCAGTGGCAGCCAGCATGGAGGGGGTGAGGGGCAGTGGGGGGGGTGACCCACCTGGACCAGGAGAGCAACGATATACTGAGCAATGAAGTGAAAGCAGAGTGACTCACATCCTGAGAAGCTTTGGAGCTGGTCTCATCAAAGTCTGAGGTCTGAAAAAGCAAGAAAGATTTTGTGAAATTATAAATGCACATATTATCAACGCGGACATCATCAGCTGGACCTCAATATCACTGTCCCAACCCCAACATCATGCAGTGATCTGATCCCCATATCATCACCAGCTAAGCCCAACACCACGGCAATCCAAACCCCAAACCCAGCAGCAAGGGGTCTCGGGACCCCAGAGACTGCAGATGCTGCAACCTTGTGGAGAACACAAAGTGCTGGAGTAAATCTGCGGGTCAGGCAGCATCCTCGGAGAACATCCCTGGAGAACATTGTCAGCCATGATTGATTGATTGAATGGCGGAGCGGACTCGATGGGCCGAATGGCCTAATTCCGCGCCTGCAACTTGTGAACTAGTGAACACGGATAGGCGACGTTTCAGTTAGAGGCATTTCTTCAGACTGATTGTAGAAGAGGGGGGGGGGGGGGGGGGGTGGGGGAAGAGAGCTGGAAAAGTGGACTGGGTCTGGAGAGTGATTGAGAAGGAACTGCAGATGCTGGAAAATCGAAGGTAGACAAAAGTGCTGGAGAAACTCAGCGGGTGCGGCAGCATCTATGGAGCAAAGGAAATAGGCAAAGTTTCGGGCCGAAACCCTAGGGTTTCGGCCCGAAACGTTGCCTATTTCCCTAGATGGGTTTCGGCCCGAAACGTTGCCCATTTCCTTCGCTCCGTAGATGATTAGACACATTAGGAATGCCAAATAGACGATAGAGGACGTGTATGTGAACCTCTGTCACACCTGGAAGGGCCACAGTGGTCCCTGGATGGAGCTGAGCGGGGTGGGTGCTGGGACAAGTGTGACATCTCTTGCGGTTGTAGGGGAAAGTACCCGGGGAGGGGGTGGTTTGGGTGGGAAGTGATGAATGAGCCAAGGAGGTGCGGAAAGTGTGGAATGGAGTGGGGATGGGGAGATGCGACTGGTGGTGGGATCATGTTCTCATACTGAACCCCAATACCAACACACAGCAAAACCCAACATCACGGAGTTAACTCCACGTCTCATCGCAAACCAAAACGAACATCAATACACATCGAACCCAATTCCGTGCACGAGACCCCAGCAAGACACACCAAGGTCAGAAGGGTCTCGACCCGAAACGTCACCAATTCCCTCTCTCCAGAGATGCTGCCTGACCCGCTGAGTTACTCCAGCATTTTGTGTCTGTCTTCACCAAGATCTAATACCACCATGTGACAAAACCCAACTTTGTGAAGCAAATTCCAAGGTTGCGGACAGAGGTCCGACAAACGTGCGCCAAAGCCCGACCGTGGCGAGCCAAACCCCGATGGCATGGAGCGCACCCCAACACCGTGATAAAGGTGGGCGTTACCGAGCTGTCCGGCAGTTGCTTCAGCCGCTTGAGCGTGGCCTGCAGGTTGAGGAGTCGCTCCTCCTGCCGATAGAGTTCGATCTGCAGCTCGTCGCACCTCTCTCCCTTCTCGCGGATCAGCTTGCGGTACTCGTCCTTCTGCTGCAGGCTGTGTGAGTGCAGCTTGTGGATCTCCTCCCTCGACTGCAGCGCCTGTGGGGGACACGCGGTGACGGGCACAGAGTCACGGGTACAGTCCACTTTATTGTCACTTGCACCCAGGTACAGTGACAAGCGCCTGCTGCGTGCTAACCAGCCAGCGCAAAGGCAATAGGGAGGTTGCACGGTAGTTGGGTCACGACCCATGACCCGTACAGTTGCTACGCTACGCCAACTGGAGTACACGTGATGAACTGCAGGTTACCATTGTTTCCAGCATAGCGGGCCCATTAAAAAACGCCAAAATTATCATTTTTTGCAGTAAATAATTACGGAAATCGGGGTAAGCGTGAGAGAAATTTATCCTAATTCAGAATTCCAGAAATGAGGAGAAGTTATGGTAGAGAGAAGTGACAGCTGAAGGGACAACAACAGCAAAAGTGCTTGGCGAACATTGGCCGTGCAGATATCGAGATTGAAAATATTGGGAATTATCGCTTTTGCTCTCTGCATTTCATCAACAGTGAGGCATTATTTGTGTTTTTTCTTGATTCCTTTGGTATCTAAAAAGTTTCAGAAGTGATAAATCTGGCTGTAAAATTGAAAAATCGCCCACGGTTCTCAAGTGGGTTATCACTTCTGAAACTTTTTAAAGAAAGGAAGAGGAGGAGCCCGAGGGCTGAGGGAGAGTTGGGAAGGGGAGGAGACAGCAAGGGCTACCGGAAATTAGAGAAGTCAATGTTCACGCCGCTGGGGTGCAGACTGCCCAAGCGGAATATGAGGTGCTGCTCCTCCAATTTCCGGTGGTGCTCACTCTGGCCATGGAGGAGGCCCAGGACAGAAAGGTGGGATTCGGAATGGGAGGGGGAGTTGAAGTGCTGAGCCACCGGGAGATTGGGTTGGTTAATGCGGACCGAGCGGAGGTGCCCGGTTCCAGTTACCTGGTCTCTCTCTGTGGCCACCTCTTGCATCTGTAGGACGATCGCCTCTATACGATCCTTGTACATCTGGGAATCCTTTTGCAGTGTCGTGCACTTCAGCTCAAATACCTCCTTCTCTTCCAGATACTTCAACAAAACAAAAACTAGGAATTAGGAAGAACAACCGTATCTATCACGGTTCTGCAGCCAGGGGTACAGTCCTGGGCCAGGCTGGCTCAACACCTGTGGTTAAGTGGAGGTGTCCCTCGGTCAAAGTTCTTCCACAAACACTCCATCACACGGGGCTTCATTCCCAAACTCACTCCTTGCCCTGACTCCCAATTAGGAAGAGGGAAATGGTTCTCTCTATCCCACCCCAGCCCATCCCCCTTCCAACCAGGGACACTGAGGCTTATTGTCACCTTCCCACATAGCGAAGCCATCGAGGTGTACAGTGTGGAGGCAGGCCCTTCAGCCCAACTCGCCCATGCCAGCCATGCTTTAGAACGGAGATAGTCCCATTTACCTGCATTTCCCAACTGGTGGTAAAGGAAGGAACTGCAGGTGCTGGTTTACACTGGCGATAGACACAAAAAGCTGGAGTTACTCAGCGGGTCAGGCGGCATCGCTGGAGAAAAGGAATAGGTGACGTTTCAGGTCGAGACACTTCCTCAGATAGAAGATGCGTCTCGACCCGAAACCCCGAAGGGTCTCACCTACTCCTTTTCTCCAGAGATGCTGCCTGACCCGCTGAGTAACTCCAGCTTTTTGTGTCTATCTTTCCAAACCGGTGTTTCTATAGAGAGTTCGCCGTGGGGAAGTTACCTCAAACCTTTTCACAGAGGAACTGTGAGACAATGGAAGCTCACTCGATGTGGGGGACTTCGATGTGCTTTTAAAACGCAGGGAGGTGGAGGGGTTTGGGGCCAAACCATAACACACCCGACACTGGGGCTGAAACAGGGCAAATGTGCAACAGGGCCAGAGGTAATGAGCGGGTGGCGATGAGATGGGGACGTATGCAATGGGTGGTGGTTTTGGGCTGGGAGTCAATGCGGGCCAGTGGGCACAGCACATGGTAATGGAACGATCAAATCCTACCTTATCTCGCAACTCCTCCACACCTTGAAGCTCTTTACGCAAGCTGTAGATACTGTTGACCAGTTCCTGATGTTCCTCCTGCGTTGTCCTCCGATCATCTTCCAGGATCTGGATGTACATCTTATTTTTATCGACATTCTCAACCTTCAATTCATGCAACAATCAAATAAAAGCTGCTCAGATTTCCTGATGACACAAGAGACTGCCCGATGACTGCTGCAGAATATATTCGTTAAGATTAAGCAGGCTATATATGTATGTTATCTGCCATGTCTCCATCGAGGAGCCTGTGATCCCTTGCCTGGGATCGACGCTCCAACCCCGACCTACGCGTTGTAACATCGAGGAGCTTGCAGTCTCGGGTAGAGACTGATGTCGGGAAGCTCCAAAGTCGACCAGCCCCGACCCGGGGTCCGATCGCCCGGCGTAGGGGTGCCGAGACCCCCCCCCCCTCCCCCCCCGATGTGGGAGCTTGATCGCCCCGTTGCGGAGGTCCCGACCGCCGGCTACAGGAGCCAACAGAAGGCTCGAGGCCCCCAACCACGGGAGCACAAAGAAGGGAAGAGATTGAACACAGAATGTAGTTGAGGCCAGTTCATTGGGTATATTTAAGAGGGAGTTAGATGTGGCCCTTGTGGCTAAAGGGATCAGGGGGTATGGAGAGAAGGCAGGTACAGGATACTGAGTTGGATGATCAGCCATGATCATATCGAATGGCGGTGTAGTCTCGAAGGGCCGAATGGCCTACTCCTGCACCTATTTTCTATGTTTCTATGAACATTTTTTTCATCTTCCATCGCAGTGAGGAATGTGGAGGAGTCAATGTGGTGGATGTTGATGTTAAAATGTATTTTGTGTGTTTTGTTGCTTTTTATTGGTATGACTATGGCAAATGAAATTCCTCGTATATGGCAAAACATACTTGGCTAATAAATTATGATTATGATTATGATGATTGTGATTATGATATCTGTTACAAAGCAATTAGTGAAGCCTAAACTCCTGTACACAAACTCTGCAATAGACAGACAATTTTTCATAAACCCAAAATAACTTAAACTGTAAAACATCCGTGGAAGAGACTCTGAACTACTGACTCTCACTCATTGCGAAGTAAAATTGCCCCTAGTGTGTTGGGAGTGGATGAGAAAGTGGGATAACATCGAACTAGTTTGAACCAGTGATTGATGGTCAGAATGGATCAGGTGGGCCGAAGGGCCTCTTTCCATGCTGCATCTTTCAACAATCAAACCCAGGCTGGGGAATTACCTTCATGGGGCTGGCCAGCTCCTGGATCTTTGCCTTGAGCAGGTCGTTCTCTCGCTGGAGTTCCCAGATGAGCTCCTGCTTTGGTCTCTGCTCCATGGCATGCTTGAGTTTCATGGTGTGGGTCCGCTCCACCTGGCATCCATCCTCTGCCAGCATCAGATTGTGCTTCAGTTTCTCGATCTGGAGCAAGGTTGAGAGCTGTTAGTTGCCACAGTCCAGTTCCGCCCGACACTATCACAAATCAATGTGCAGGCTCCACCAGCAACTAGGCCCTCTGATGGGAAGTGGATATTACCAGGTGTCCAGGACCTGAGCTACAGGGAGGGGTTGGACAGGCTCAGACTTTATCCCCTGGAGAGCAGGAGGCTGAGGGGTGATCTGACAAATGTGTATAAAATCAGGAAGCGAATAGATAGGGTGAATGCTCAGAGTCTTTCATCCAGGATAGAACAATCAAGAAGCAGAGGACATAGATTTAAGGTGAGAAGGGCAAGATTTAACAGTAACCTGAAGGGCAACTTTGTTCAGAGTGAGTGGTGGGTGTATGGAATGAGCTGCCAGAGGAGATAGTCGAGGCAGATAGTGTAACAGCATTTAAAAGACACTTGGACATTATATATGGATACAGGGATATGGGCCAAATGGGGGTACCTTAGATGGGACATTATAGTCACATGGACTAGTTGGTCTGAAGGGCCTGTTTCCTTTCTCTATGACTCTATGACACTGGGATGGGAAGTGTTTGGATCCTGGGAATCTGTAAATATCCATAAATGGGAAGGGACTGGGTGATTTGGGATTCAAAATAAAGGAGAAATTGAGTAAGGATTTGATCAATTTGGATACAAATGTAATGAGGGTTTGGTCCTCAACCGTGGGACTAGTGTAGCTGGGACATTGTGGGCCAGTGTGGGCGAGTTGGGCCGAAGGGCCTGTTTCCACACTATGACTCTATATACAATACTGTACAATGAGTGTGACCAAGAAAACAGATAAACAAATGTCCTCACACAAAGATTCAAGCTTCAACCCACCTCTAACTGCAGGTCTCTGTTCTTCATCATGGCCTTGTTCTTCTCTTCGCTCTGCATTGCAAAGTCCTTAGCCCACTTGTAGTTCTCCTCCTTGCACATCTTCAGCTCCTCGCTGAAGTTGTTGCGCTCCTCCCGCATCTTCCAGAAGCGCTCCTGGTGCTTGTGCAGCTCGTTCAGCTTCACCTGCAGCTGCTTGATGAGGTCCTCCTTAGTCTTCAGCTGGGCGGTCACCTCCTGGGCGCGCCGCTGACTCTGCATCACCGCCTGCTGCTGCTTCTGAACCTCTGCCATCAGCAGCTCTGTCAGGCTCGATTCTCCACCCGCATCTGAGCAAAAAAAACAGTCAGCCCCTCGTCAGTGGCCGGGCTGGGACAACACACCCCAAAGCCAAAGTATCTCCTCCACCTCCCCACAGCAAGGTCCACTGATAGATGCGAGGCCTCCATCACACATGGCCGCTGCTTCCCTCTGCAGCCACTCCCAATATCTGTTCTCATTGTGTCTGAACCTTCAAAACGAGCGTTGTAGTCTATTCATCCAGAGGAGGAATTGGATCTTCATTCAATCTATCGCAACACCGCCCCGCAAACAACGAGCAAGACCAAGCGTAGAAACAGCAACCGTTTTGTTGAACACTTGAGCTTAGTCCGCCAAGGCCTGCTGGATCTCCCGGTTGCAAACCATTTAAATTCCCCTCCCCTTTCTCCATACTGACCTTGAAATCCTGGGCCTCCTGAATTGCCAGAGTAAGGCCACACGAACAACTCACATTCGCTCGGGGAGCTTACAGTCCAACATTGAATTTCCCAATTTTATCTACCTCCTCCTTTTTCACTCACATTTGGAGGATTGTGTAGGGTTCTGATTTCCCCATTACAGGAAGGATTTGAAGGCTTTGGAAAGGGTGCAGAAGAGATTTACCAGTCATAAGGATACGAGGGTATTACCTACATGGAGAGGTTGAGCAAAGCTGGATTGGTTTCTCTGGAACTCCAGAGGTTGAGGGGAGACTTAATAGAAGTATATACAATAATGAGAAGCACAGATAAGATAGAGAGTCAGACACATTTTTCAACAGAATGTAACGTCTCAGACATAGCTTTAAGTTAAGAGGGGTAAAGTTTAAAGGAGATGTGTGGAGCTGCATTTATTGAGAATGGTGGGTGCATAGAACACCCTGTCAGAGAGGGATGGTGGTGGAGGCAGTTTTGATAGGGGTATTAGGAGGCTTTTAGAGAGGCACATGTATATGCAGGGAATGGAGGGATAGGATCACATGAAGGCAAGGGGGATTAGTTTAACTTGGCATCATGTTCGGCACAGACATTGTGGGCCGAAGGGCCTGTTCCTGTGCTGTACTCTTCTATGACTATATTTTCTTAGATTGATGCGAAACCAGAAGAGGAGGGAAAGGTTAAAGGGTGCGTTTCCTTTACCCAGGATAACGGAGAATGTGCGGGTGGGGTCTTGCCCGGTGATCTTCCTGTACAGGTCGGGGTAGTAGAGTTCCAGACTCTCCAGGAAGGCGATGTAACCCTTGCACCCGGTCCGCTGGAGAATGTCGAGCAGCACGCCTGAAAACACAAGGAGCACAGATCAGCGTCTATGGTGCACTAACCTGCCCCTAACCTCTGCCCCAGGGGATGTTTGCTGCAGACCACGACACACCGAGGTTAACTGAGGCTACCTCAGTTGAGGCTACCTGAGGGCAGCGGTAGAGTTGCTGCCTTGCAGCGTCAGAGACCAGGGTTCGATCCCGACTACGGGAGCTGTCTGTACGGAGTTTATACGTTCTCCTCGTGACCTGCGAGGGTTTTCTCCGGAAGCTCCGTTTTCTTCCCACACTCCATAGACGTACAGGATGGTAGGTTAATTGGCTTTGGTAAAATTGTAAATTGTTCCTAGTGCATGTAGGATAGTGTTAGTGTCCGGGGTGATCACTGGTCACGTAGACTCGGTGGGCTGAAGGGCCTGTTTCCGCGCCGTATCTCTGAACTTAACTAAACTAAATTAAATCAGCCTTTCAAAAATAGTACCTGTATCCACCTATCACTCTCTAGGCTTTGTCCTGCCCCCTCCTCTCTTCCAGCTTTCTCTCCCACACCATCTCCCTGCCCCCCACAATTTGAAGACACAAAGGTCACCTATCCATGTTCTCCAGAGATGCTGCCTAACCAGATTGTATAATCAGCATCTGTAGTTCCACCAGATTCAGGTACAGTTTCTTCCCAGCTGTTATAGAAACATAGAAACATAGAAAATAGGTGCAGGAGGAGGCCATTCAGCCCTTCGAGCCAGCACCGCCATTCATTGTGATCATGGCTGATCATCCCCTATCAATAACCCGTGCCTGCCTACTCCCCATATCCCTTGACTCCACTAGCCCCTAGAGCTCTATCTAACTCTCTCTTAAATCCATCCAGTGACTTGACCTCCACTGCCCTCCGTGGCAGGGAATTTCACAAATTCACAACTCTCTGGGTGAAAAAGATTTTTCTCACCTCAGTCTTAAATGACCTCCCCTTTATTCTAAGACTGCGGCCCCTGGTTCTGGACTCGCCCAACATTGGGAACATTTTTCCTGCATCTAGCTTGTCCAGTCCTTTTATAATTTTATATGCTTCTATAAGATTCCCCCTCATCCTTCCAAACTCCAGCGAATACTCCAGCCTAGTCTTTTCAATCTTTCCTCGTATGACAGTCCCGCCATCCCAGGGATCAATCTTGTGAACCTAATCTCGTTATCAGGCAACTGAGCCATCCTACCACAACCACAACCACTACCACAAAAGCAGTGGTGAACTACTATCTACCTCATTGGTGACCCTCGGACTATCTTTGGTCATAACTTTCTACTGCAGTTGTACAGGGTCTTGGTGAGACCACACCTGGAGTATTGCCTACAGTTTTGGTCTCCAAATCTGAGGAAGGACATTATTGCCATAGAGGGAGTGCAGAGAAGGTTCACCAGACTGATTCCTGGGATGTCAGGACTGTCTTATGAAGAAAGACTGGATAGACTTGGTTTATACTCTCTAGAATTTAGGAGATTGAGAGGGGATCTTATAGAAACTTACAAAATTCTTAAGGGGTTGGACAGGCTAGATGCAGGAAGATTGCTCCCGATGTTGGGGAAGTCCAGGACAAGGGGTCACAGCTTAAGGATAAGGGGGAAATCCTTTAAAACCGAGATGAGAAGAACTTTTTTCACACAGAGAGTGGTGAATCTCTGGAACTCCCTGCCACAGAGGGTAGTCGAGGCCAGTTCATTGGCTATATTTAAGAGGGAGTTAGATGTGGCCCTTGTGGCTAAGGGGATCAGAGGGTATGGAGAGAAGGCAGGTACGGGATACTGAGTTGGATGATCAGCCATGATCATATTGAATGGCGGTGCAGGCTCGAAGGGCCGAATGGCCTACTCCTGCACCTAATTTCTATGTTTCTATGTTTACCTTGCACTAAACGTTATTCCCTTATCATGCATCTCCATACACTGTAAATGGCTCGATTGTAATCATGTACTGTCTTTCAGATGACTGGTTAGCACGCCACAGAAACTTTTTGCTGTACCTCGGTGCATGTGACAATAAACTAAAACTGACCTGAGTTGCTTCCTTCCACCCTTTAGCCCGACTCCGGGGCCACACCGCCCCTCCGGGCACTCACCGACTTTGCGCCTGCGGATGACGAGGCTGGGGTCATTGAAGATCTGCTCCTCGTCGTCGTGGTTGAGGACCTTGCACTGGCGGAGATAAGGAGTGATCCGGCACGGCTCGATCACCGACGTGAGCCTCGCTCTGTAGTTCTCCAGCGTGTTCCACTGCTCCTCAGCATCAGACTCCTGGTGATCAGACATGGTGGAGCAGCTCCCTAGCGAGCTCACTGCCCAGCCAGCGCTCAGCAATGTCACACAACAGCGGTCCCACTGCCGATGGAATCTATCCTCAATAAGGATGGGGAAATAGTTATTTAATATTTAGAATTGAAGAATATTTGTTTTACTTTGTATCGTAGTGGTGGGTTGGTTTGTACTGTTTTGTATTGTACATATCATTTTTTGTAAATAATTGATTTAAATTATTTTTGTAAAACAAATCGATTGGACAGGCTAGATGCAGGGGGAAATATTCCCGTTGTTGGGGGAGTCCAGAACCAGGGGCACGGTTAAATAATAAGGACTGAGATGAGGAAACACTTTTTCACCCAGAGAGTTGGGAATCTGTGGAATTCTCTACCACTGAAGGCAGTGGAGGCCAATTTGCTGGATGTTTTCAAGAGAGAGTTATAACCATATAACCATATAACAATTACAGCACGGAAACAGGCCATCTCGGCCATACAAGTCCGTGCCGAACAATTATTTTCCCTTAGTCCCACCTGCCTGCACTCATACCATAACCCTCCATTCCCTTCTCATCCATATGCCTATCCAATTTATTTTTAAATGATACCATCGAACCTGCCTCCACCACTTCCACTGGAAGCTCATTCCACACCGCTACCACTCTAATGATGAAGCTGAATTTTAGTTAAAATATAAAAAGATATTAAATAGGTTTCTGGGCTAGCTTATAGCTTATATTTAGTGTCAAATTAGGCTTGCCTCAGGTTGCAGTGTGTGGGATAATAAACACCATAGCATTGTCTCCCAAGGGACAAGCAGAGAGAAAGAGCTAGTCACATCTTTGAAGTAAGATGCCATAAACCAAATGGCCTATGTTTATGAGGGACCAAATGACAGCGATGAAGCAGCTAGGGTGATCTCTGTGAAGATAAAATGGCATTATCCAAATAGCCAATGTTTATGAAGGACGAGAGAGGAACAGGGAAGTGGAAAGATAAAATGTCGTAAACCAAATGGCCAATGTTATCTTGTAACATGTAAACAAAAGGCCTTTGATGTGATGCATTCTGTGGAAACCTTTTCCTGTACCTCTGACCATGACTAATGTCTGTGAAATGTGCTAAGGGGACAAAAAAACCCTATTTAAGGCAATGTAATTCTGTTGTTCAGAGAAGGTGAACGGAGGACGGTCAAGTGTCTGTAATGGTCACTTGACTGGAGTTCTCCCTCCCTCCTTCCATCGGCCGATGTTAAGTAAAGTTTTGATCTGGTCTACCAAACAGTTTGTGTGGTGTCTGTTTATTAAGAAGCGAACCTGGTTTAGTAGTTAATAAAGTAACTTTTTCACTCTGAGTAAAGAAGTTCCCCCTCATGTTACCCCGAAACTTCTGTCCCTTAATTCTGAAGTCATGTCCTCTTGTTTGAATCTTCCCTATTCTCAAAGGGAAAAGCTTGTCCACATCAACTCTGTCTATCCCTCTCATCATTTTATCCCTCTCATCAGTTAGATTCAGCTCTTAGGGCTAAAGGAATCAAGGGATATGGGGAAAAAGCAGGAACGGGGTACTGATATTAGATGATCAGTCATGATCATATTGAATGGCGGTACTGGCTCGAAGGGCCGAATGGCCTACTCCTGCACCTATTTTCTATGTTTCTAAACATAGCAGTCCCACTTCACGCCCAGAGGTCGTTTAGGAACCTGCTGTGAAAACGAGGACTTGTCAGTGGCGGATGCTGCTACCTGCAACCTTTTTTTAAAAACTAAAACTCCATGACTTAATTTGCACCAAGAAACCACAGCAAGAAATTCAATAATTAGCAGATTACTGGGGAGTTGACATTGCTTTTGTTATTTTATTAAACAATTCTAAACACTAAAACTGTCTTTACGAATGAACAATTTCATTCCGTTTTATAGAAAAAATGTATTTTGCATTTCAATAAATTTTTTGACATTCATTTTGTTTTAAACACTGTACAGAACATAACGCGCTGGGGTTAGTTACTCAACTGTTCAGGCAGCAACTCTGGAGGACATGGCAGACGCTGTCTCCACTTTACCGAGATGGTTCGGCCCGACCACTCAATACTAACCCACTGCCCGCTCTTACCTGTCCCTAGCTGGGTCGGCACTGTGGCGCGTACCACGGTAGATCCCGATACGGAATGGATTGCACGTCTTCCCTGAGTTCTCGAGACTCCCACACGACCTGTGACGGCGATGGACCTGTATCCCGATGTATCCCTAATATATCTAAACCCCCCCCCCCCCCCCACCCCCGCAGTACGCAGTGCACCCCCTGTCTTCCACACTAGATCCACATTCGCTTTTTGTCTTAGGGACACTATTCAATCGGAGACTTAAGCTGCACTTAAATTGCAACACGTTGCTTGTCCCTGGCAGTGGGGTATTAAACAGCAGCGTTTCACGTTTCGCTCAAAGTCCAATATAACCCGCCCATCAAAGTTGAAGCCTTGTTCTCGTTGACGTTTGGTTCATGGCAAAATACAGTAACGAAACTGGCCCCTTCGGCCCACGAGTCTACGCCACACCACTAGTTCTATGTTATTTCACGTTCTCAATCCACTCCCTTCACACTAAGGGCAATTTACAGAGGGTGGGATGTGGGTGGAAACCGCAGCACCCGGAGGAAACCCTTACGGTCAGTGTGTGTGTGGGACCTGGACCCCAGTGAGGGTCAGTGTGTGTGTGTGTGTGGGGGGGGGGGGGGGGGGGGACCTGTACCCCCGTGAGGGTTAGTGTGTGTGTGTGTGGGGGGGGGGGGGGGTGGGGGGGGGCTGTACCCCCATGAGGGTCAGTGTGTGTGTGCGCGAGTGTATGGTCCGGACCCCAGTGAGGGTCAGTGTGTGTGGGACACGGACCCCAGTGAGGGTGTGTGTGTGTGTGTGTGTGGTCTGTACCCCAGCGAGGGCCAGTGTATTTAGGCCATTTGCCAACTTCATTAACGTACAAGCTCCACAGGCACTGACTGACCCGTGGAACTTTGACCATGAGAATTACGAGGAAATATTCATTTAGTTTAGTGTCACTGTAATCGTTCACCCTGTGTCGTGGATTGGTGTGATCGATCAAACACGCAGACACTGTCTCTTTGGAGGCACAAATCAATGAATCAATGTGGAGAGGGGATTTCTTAAAACAAAATTGTCTTTAAAAAATGATATTGTGCCGAGCCCAAAGTGTTTATCTTTAAATAACAGATGATCTCTGAAGAAGGATCTTGACCCGAAACGCCACCCATTCCTTCTCTCCAGAGATGCTGCCTGTCCCACTGAGCTTTTTGTGCCCATCTTCGGTTTAAAGCAGCATCTTAGGCTGTGGGTCGAGCATCAGAAATGTGTCTAGAAATAGGTTTTCGTGCAGCTGCTCGCTTCCTACACATCTCAAAACTCTCACTCGAAACTACACATTGCAGTTATTGGAGGAAACAGAACTGATAACTTACCCCCCCAAAAACCAAGATAATGCGTTTAAAAGATGTCTATTGCGAGATAAAGTTTGGTTGGCACCTCTCAGACTATTCTTACTTAAAATAGTGGACTGATGATAAGTTTCATAGATAGGGGTAGAGAGACAGAAGCTCTCTCCCAGGGTAGAAACGCAAAATACTAGAACACAGAGGTTTACAATACAATACCGTTTATTTGTCATTTGAACCTCACATGATGTTCAAAGTAAATTTGGTTTAAGCTGAGGGGCAAAACTCAATGGATATGTATGGGGCAAGTTTTTTTTCACAGAGTGCCTGGATTATGCTGCCTGGGATGGTGGTGGAGGCAGATATAGGACAGTGTGGTGTTTAAAATGTATTTTGATTAGGCACACAGATATGCAGGGGATGGGAGGATATGGACCATGTGCAGGGAGAGGGCATTCATTTAACTTGCAGCATAGACATTGTGGGATGAAGGGTTTGTTGATGTAGCGGCCAGTTCTATCTATTTCTATGTTGATTCAGCCGAAGTTGGACTGAATTTGGATAAACGTTTAACATAAAAATAGTTACCTTTAACAATTGCTCTGCACTCAGTACTACTCAGTATCACAAACCCACGTCCCAAGTGGGATTTGAACCTTCACCTTCCAGCCTCAGAGGGTGCAAGCGTGACCCACACACACAGTAGGCGTGTGATACGTGGCTCCCACCCACACACTTGGTTCTAACTAAACCTTCTCCCTCATGGATCTATGTCTCAGAACCTGATCGTACAGAAAGTTCTGAGCACCCTATGTGTCCTGGATACTATTTAAAAATCACTGCACAAGACACTTACCTGATCAGCTGGGAGCCGAGGATGGGAGCTGCTGGGCGCTTGGACAGCACAGATTGTCTGGAAGAGGAAGTCTTAATGAATTGTGAAGTGGAACAAAATGGGTGCGGTCATCTCTCAGAGCTGAGGCTCCAGCGCTTACTCATTTCCCTCATTCAAATGATCATAATCACTGAATGGTACAGCTTAAACTGTTTAGCCAGTTGGGCCTGTGCTAACTCTTTGAAAATGTTTCTCTGTATACTACACATTGTAACATCAAGGTGGTACGGTAATGCGGCGTTAGTACCCAACCCGCAACATCGACTAACCATTCTCTCCACTGATGTACCCGACCTGCTGAGTTATGCCAGCACTTTGTGTTTTACGTGGTATAGTAATGCTGTGGTTAGTGAATCAGACTTGGACCAGGAAGACAAGTTCAAATGTTGGTTATAACTGACTGAAGAATGGCTCTGGAGAAGGGTCTTGACCCAGAATGTCACCTATTCCTTATCTCCAGAGATGCTGTTTGACCCACTGAGTTATTCCAGCTTTTTGTGTCTATCTTAGACAATAGACACTAGGTGCAGGAGTATGCTATTTGGCCCTTCGAGCCAGCACCGCCAGTCAATGTGATCATGGCTGATCATCCCCAATCAGTACCCCGTTCCTGCCTTCTCCCCATATCCCCTGACTCCGCTATATTTAAGAGCCCTATCTAGCTCTCTTGAAAGCATCCAGAGAACCGGCCTCCATCGCCCTCTGAGGCAGAGAATTCCAGACTCGCCACTCTCTGTGAGAAAAAGTGTTTCCTCGTCTCCGTTCTAAATGGCTTACTCCTTATTCTTAAACTGTGGCCCCTGGTTCTGGACTCCCCCAACATCGGGAACATGTTTCCTGCCTCTAGTGTGTCCAAGCCCTTAATAATCTTATATGTTTCAATAATAACATGGTACCCACTGATGAAGCAAGTGGTGTACAACACTCACTCCATGCCTCACATCATTAAACATTCACCGAGAAATGTTTAATTTGCATTTAAAACATTGCTTCTACCATCTTCATCACAGCCAGTGCCTTATGGACTGAAATATTATTTCTGCAGGTTGGTTTGGAATAACTCACCACCCCTTCGAGCAAAGGCTTCATAGTTCTGAATGCAACAGGACAGATTAAACCTTCGCTGAAAATGTTCAAAATACTTGGCAGGGCAGGCAGCAACTGTAGAGTGAAATGGTTAACATTCTAGGAACTTCCCACTGCATCACCACACAAGCACGGTTTCCCAATGTTCAGTGGGTGACTGCGGAGATTAAAGGAAGTAAACTCACTACTACCACTTCTGCATTTCTATCCAGATCATTTATCTAGATGTATTCATTTGGGCTCTTTATTCTTAAGTCCTTGATTACAGAATTGATTGCTTTAAAAGATGCATTCAAAGAAACCCACACAGCCCCGCTGTTAAAGACTGGCCAAAGGTCAACTCTCGTTTGTAGAAGGTGAACCATCAAAGGATTTGGCCTCGTAACTTCAGCTGCTGCAGGCGTCCCTTCTGGGGAGGTTGGGTTGGAGTCAGACTGGGGAGATGTCAGAGAATTCCCAGTTAATTGCTTTGTTGAATTAAGGGTATTAGGTATAAGGAGAGGCTGGACACACTTGCCTTCTTGAAGTTGAGAGATCTGATAGAAGCATATGATAGTATGAGAAGGATAGACAGAGGTATATATTACGAGGCATGGACAGCGTAAGGTGGCAGAAGCTGTTCCCAAGTTGGAACTGCCAAAGACAAGAGGGCCCAGCTTTAAGGTGAGATGGGAAACGTTTAAAGATTTGTGGGGCAGGTTGTGTTTTTACACATGATGGTGGGTGCCTGGAACACAATGCCAGGGGTAGAGGCAGATATGATAGTGGCATTTAAGAGACTTTTAGATAGACACATGGATATGCATGGAGTTGAGGGATATGGATGGTGTGCAGGCAGATGAAGTAGTTCATCTTCGGCTCAGACACGGTGGGCCACAGGGCCTGCTCCTGTGCTGTACTGTCCTATGTTCAATTCATTTTGGGTGGAATGGGTGACCTTGTGAACAAATGGGCTGCTTTGCCTTGCACCATATCACATTTCATGATTAAAGATGCAGCTTCACCCACTCAAACATTGACTCAAGGACCGACTTCATGTGCAGAGGAAGTGATGCATGTATTAGAGGTCATTGAAACTTTGCACATCACTTCAAGGGGAATTCACCCAGACAGCCACGGTTTCAAGATTTCCTCGAGTCCTCTCGGTCATCTGCAGAAAATGAAAGCAAATACTAAAAACTGCGTGGGGTTTCTCCGGTTTCCTCCCACACTCCAAAGACGTACAGGTTTGTAGGCTAATGGGCTACTGAAAATTGTCTCCAGTGTATAGGATAGTGCTAGTGTAGACTTGGTGGCCGATAGGCTTGTTTCTTCGCTGAATCTCCAAAGTCTAAAGCGATGCGTGAACTTGTTCTCTCTCCACCTATCTTGCAGGATAAATACCGACCCGAGTTTCTGACCATGAACAACATCATTTGCTTGGGGAAAGTGAAAGTGAAAACTGGGCGAGGTTTGAGCAGCTCGGTGAAGTCCAACATATCAAATAACCGGCTGCCATCCCAGAGATTATCCACATAGGAGGGGAGGCAAAGACTCATATGAAGGAAGAATCCAGACCTCAAGTAAACAGAATGAGGGAGAAAAGATTAACGAAGTGTCAGATTTTTTTCCTTTATTATCCAAGGGTCATCTGGTTTAGACCATGATCCAAGTGTGGAAACAGGTTATTCTGCACAGAGTGTTGACTGCATGCTTCAACTATCCCTGCTATCTGGAGAAAGCTCCCACCTATTGATCTTGTAACTCCACCATCTCTAGGTTACCGAAGAGTCCAATAAAATCCAAACGCTGAGCATTTAAAGAAGAAATTTATTTCTGACTAAAATATTTTTTAATTTGCCACATACATGACACAACAATTAGAAATGATCCAGGAAGCTGCAGGATTCTGTACAATTGGCTCGTACAGAAGCTCTGTTAACACCAACAGTCTGTGGCCCCTTAAAGAAGGCCATAGGAAAGCAATGTCACAACTGGAGAAAACAACATGCCAGTCATTAACATGTCATGACAAACTTTAGAAGTGAACATTATTTGATCCCTTTCTTCCAAATATCTGCACAAAGTCCGTGTCAGTCAATGGATATTTAGTTGTGGGAGCGGTCTTTGCACTGGCCCTCAGCTTACACTCCATCTCCAGAAACCAAGTTCAAACGCAAAACAGGTCCAAGGAACTGTAAACATCATGCCTAGAATGAAAGAACATCCAGATTAGCGCTTGGAAGGGAACTCGCAGAAAAGTCATCAGAACTCCAAAACACTCTTTCTCTCTCTCCACCAACATGCAGGTTCATTAATTGGCTTCTGCAAATGGTTCTTAGTGTGTAGGATAGATCTAGTGTCCGGGTGATCAATGGCCAGCATGGACTTGGTGGGCCCGTTTCCTCACTGTATCTCTAAACCCAGTACGTGACTCAACTTCTGAGAAGCTTCCAGAAGGGTGAAAAGCGGCATAAACCAGACCCTGGAGCAGCTGATTTCTATCAGTTTCAGGAGTCAGCCTGTGGGGTGCAATGCCACTCATTCTTCCCAATTAGTCAGTTTCAAATAATTTCACCGCACACCTCCATTACTGAAGGTAGACGAAAATGCTGGAGAAACTCAGCGGGTGAGGCAGCATCTATGGAGCGAAGGAAATAGGCAACGTTTCGGGGTCGAGACCCTTCTTCAGACTCGCTGGCTCATTCTTCCATGACTGAAGGTTGTTACAGAGCAGCAGTGCGAGCCCGTGAGCATTCAAGGATGGGTTCAGGATAATTATTGTCACGTGCACTGAGGATTTGTTTTGTGTGTTATCCATCAAATCACACATACATAAACACAATCAAGCTGAACACAAGTACTAAAGAGCAAAGGGAAAGCTAGAGTGCAGAGTTTAGTTTGCAGCATTGTAGCACACCAGTTCCAGAGACAACACCCAAGGGATAATGGACATGATCACACCTCTGCTCTCATGCTACCCCAATATACCTCCTGGGCAGAACATCCTTAGCAATTCCTACCAGCTCCAATATTTCACTGCCCGTCACATATTCTCGTCTCCTTTCAGCATATTAACACAATGACTCCCTGGTCCATTCTTCCAGACCCACAAACCACTTCCTGTTGTATGGTACTTACCCAAATCACGGAAGAATTTGCAACCCCTGTCCTTGCACATCTTCCCTCCCGTCATCCAGGAACACCCCCCGCCCCCCCACCTGTGAAGCAGTGATTCACACACTTCTTGCAATCTCGTGACCTGCAGTCACTATGTGATCCTCTCCACACTGGAGAAACCAAATGCAGATTGGACGATTGGTCTGTAGGGCAGCTGCCTTCGTGCCCACAGACTGAACTTCAACTTTGTATTGCCTGCTCCTTTAATTCTCATTCCCACCCGACTTCACCCTCCCATGCTGTTAAAACACGGCGTAACACAAGGGCGGCACAGCGGTAGAGTTGCTGCCTTACAGCACCAGGGACCCGGGTTCCATCCTGACTACGGGTGCTTGTATGTACAGAGTTTGTACGTTCTCCACGTGACCTGCGTGGGTATCCTCATGGAACTCTGGTTTCCTCCCACACTCCAAAGGTTTGTAGGTTAATTGGTTTGGTATAATTGTAAATTGTCCCTGGTGCGTGTAGAATAGCATTATTATACGGGATCGCTGGTCGACATGAACTTGGTGGGCTGAAGGGCCTGTTTCCTCACTGTATCTCTAAACTAAACTATGTCTTCTGTTTAATCCAGACAAATGATGTGTTACACTTTGGGAGGCCAGTAATTGGCAGGACCTTTCGGAAGATATTTGGGGTGCAAGACCTCACTCTGCAAGTGAGAAAGCGGCATACAGCATATTTGCTTTAAGTAGAACACAGAACAGAATGGGAACAAACCCTTAGACCCACAAAGTCTGTGCCAAACAGGATGCCAAGACCAACTCTTACCTGCCTGAAAATAATCTAGTCCCTACATATCCATATGCGCCTATCCAAAAATACCGTAAATGCTAATATCGTATCTGCCTCCACCACAACCCTGGCGTCACATTCCAAATACTCATTGCTGCTCTCTCAGGTAGATGCCAATAAAGAAAATAAACAAACATGTGCAGATGATGTGCCTTCGATTACAAAAAAAAATATCACAATATGGACCGTTTCTTAAGAATGCATTCACCTCCGTACCACAGAGTCACCTGTACTACTATGTGTGAGATGGGGAAAGTTGTTTTTAAATTGCAAGTCTTTTATCTGTTTTTCAGCACCTCCATGCACAATTTGCATTGCCTCTCTGAACCAGTCTCCTACCACAACACTAAATCTGAACCCGAGCGAAAATAAGATCCAAGTCTCATCTGGATTGAGAGTTCTTGCACCAAACCTCAGCATTTGTTTCAAGACATTATCTCAAAACGGTAGTATTTCACAATCCAGCCACAGTAATATTGCAACATTAACCAGTTTCATACTCAATCACCAGAACTTTCCACTGACACATCGTTTTGCTTCAATACCTCCGTATATTCTGCAACTCAAGGATTTTTCCTCAGGCGACGGCTTCGTCTTGTTGCCACATGAACCTTGCCCTCAGGGGCAACAGAAACTTCTGGAACATTGTGAGGTTCTGGGGGGTTTTGATCCTCTGGCTCTGTTTCCTGACAGGATCAGAAAAACAATAAAAAGGGTTAAAACTCAGTAAAAACTAAAGCTACTAACATGCAGGACATTTTGTAGAATCCAAGGCTAATCAACCCAGCCTTTTTTCTTAATTTAAACATTTGGTTACAAGGCAAGAGTAGAGAGAGTTAAATGCTGTCCAAATCTTCTATACTACTTGCCTATCCTAGTCCAATTTTCTTTACGACAAGCTATTCTCATGTCACTAAAAGCAAAAATTGCAGATGCTAAAAATGTGAAATGAAAGCATTTCAAAGGCATTTTCTATTTTATTGTTATGTCATTTTGCCCAGTTACATTAATTTGCAGCCAACTAAGTAGGCTTTAGGGCCAGATGTGTCAATGAAGATGATTTATGATAAATTAAACCGTGGCCTCAGATTGATGAAGAACTAGTTTAAGGATCCCTGAATGAATTGCAGCCCCCCCATGGCGGGAGGGAGTGGGAAAGGGAAGGAAAGGGAGGCGGAGAGTGGGCCAGAACACATCAATGAAGAGCCAGCAGTGATGTAGAGACTTCCTGGCACACTGTGGACTTCTGGATGTGTGCAACAGTGCCAACAAGCTCTTGGTCTGTCCCTGCATTCAACATTAAATCCAGGGGGCAGACACATCTCACACCAGGACGACACAGTGACGCAACGATAGAGCTACTGCCTTACAGCACCAGAGACCTCTGTTCGATCCTGACTAGGGGGGCTGGTCTGTACGGAGTTTGCATGTTCTCCCTGTGACCTGTGTGGGTTTTCCCTGGGATTTCCGGTTTCCTCCCACTCTCCAAAGACGTACAGGTTTGTGGGTTAATTGACTTCAGTAAAATTGTAAATTGTCCCGTATGTGTGTAGGTTAGCGTAAGTTTAGCGGTAAGTTTAGCGGAGATCGCTGGACGGTACGAACTCAGTGGACCGAAGGGCTTGTTTCTGCGCTGTATCACTAAACTAAACTAATCCCCTCAGCTTCTCACTGCTGGTTCAACTGACAATGCCCACAATCATTTCATTGGAGTTGGTGATCCACATCTGAACACCAAGTTTTATGTTTACATTTATTTCACAATAGGTTTTAAAGTGAAAACTCATACAATTTTAAATAAAGCTAATTTAATTCTTTTTCAGCCACCTCTCATTAGAGACATTTAGAAATAGTGAAAAAGGCTTCCGACACCATGTGGTGCCAGCAAACCATTAGGGCAGTCTGTGAACTGGTCACCACTTTAGAGGCTGGCTCAATCTAAACAATGACCGCAGCAGCAATGTCAGGAATGAGAGGGCGGCACAGTGGTGCAGCAGGTAGAGCCGCTGTCTCAGAGTTCGATCCCGACCTCGGGTCCTGCCTGTGTGGAGTTTGCACGTTCTCTCTGACTGCGTGGGTTTCCTCCCTCTTTTGAAAGACACGAGGGTTTGTAGGATTATTAGCATCTGTAAATTACATGTAGTGTGCAGGGAGTGGATGAGAGTGAAATAACCGAACGAGTGTGAACGGATGATCGATGGTCATCGTGGATTGGGTGGGCTGAAGGGCCTGTTTCCATACTGTACCTCTAAACTAAGGAAGCAGCCATGCTCCCATAAAAGTGAAGTGGAGGTTGTGAGTGTAAGGTGGCACCTGTACAATAAGCCAGTCCATTAAATACCTCAAATGGCTGAATACAAATCAAATTCACTGAGCCACCCGCACTGGTAAACATCCTCCTCCCTCACATTAAACCTCAGCTCTGAGAGCACCACAGCCACTGATGTACAGATAGGTTACAAACTCTCCCGCTGACTCTTCCATGTCTGTCGTTGAGTTAGAAAGATATTTTTCACAGTAATGAATAGCGCGCCAATCACTGTGCATTGGAAAATGTTGCAGCAGTGTCCACAGTGTATTTAGCTCATGGAAAGAGATAGCTGTGTAGAAAGGAACTGCAGATGCTGGTTTAAACTGAAAATAGACACAAAATACTGGAGTAACTCATACTAACTCAGACAGTATCTATATTCGGATTAAGTCTGAAGAAGGGTCTCAACCCGAAACGTCCCCATTCATTCTCTCCAGAGATGCTGCCTATCCCGCCCGCCGAGTTACTCCAGCTTTTTGTGTCTATCTCAATTTTACCTATTCCTTTTCTCCAGAGATGCTGCCTGACCGGCTGAGTTACTCCAGCTTTTTTGTGTCTAAAAGAGATAGCTGCTTTGTTTGCTCGGCAGCCACGAGGCAGAAGTAGTTTGGATCAGCTTCTGCTTCCAGGTCCATCACATCTAACCTTGCTTCATTACATAACTAACATTTTTCGCTCCACTTCCTTTTCTAACGAGTCCACAGTCACGGAAGAGAGAGAGAGAAAAAAAAGTGAATACTTTCCAGTTAAACCGCCCACTGCCTGAGCATGCTTCGCTTTTTGAATGCCACATTGTTAGTGGGATGGGCACCAGCATGTAGTAACAAAAGTGGAATAGGGTGGAGAAAGTAGAAGTGCAGGATAATAGAGAAGAGAGCTTTTCATTATCAGATGGGAGCAGACAAAAAGATCGCAAAATTCTAATCTATATTTAGAATCCAAGTAGTCAGAACCCTTTCCCCCCCCATGTTGGAAACATCAAAGACTTAAGGGCGAAGGTACACAAAAATGCTGGAGAAACTCAGCGGGTGCAGCAGCATCTATTTAGCGAAGGAAATAGGCAACATTTCGGGCCGAAACCTTTCTTCAGACTAGGGTTTCGGCCCGAAACGTTGCCCATTTCCTTCGCTCCATAGATGCTGCTGCACCCGCTGAGTTTCTCCAGCATTTTTGTGTACCTTCGATTTTCCAGCATCTGCAGTTCCTTCTTTAACAAAGACTTAAGGGCAATGATTTGCGGTGAAAGGGGCAAATTGAAAGGAAAAGTGCAGGGCAGGTTTTTTTTTCCCTATAGAGGGTGGTGGGTGCGTAGAATGCACTGCCAGGGGTTGTGGTGGAGACAGATACGATGGGCAGGGAATAGAGGGGTATTGATCATTCAAGAGGGGGAGGGGGGGGGGAACGAGAGGGCGGAAGATGAGGGGGGAAGATGAGGGAGAAAATACCATTAGAACATAAACTTCTCTCACTTACCAAACTGCCCAGCAAGTCACAGCCAAATGACAGGTCAGCAGGGATCTCAAAGGGCTGGTTTGGCTCGCTGCTGGTCACTTCCTCCACCATGCAGTGTTCTGGCAATCCTTCAGGATCTTCCTCACTCTCGATGTCAGTCTCCGGGTACTCGCATTCTCCCGAGTCTTGGTCGAGATCTTCATTTGATGAGTTGATTGTGGTGGAAATCCCCTCCGGCGGTAGGGTGGCCAGAAGCGCAGGTAGTGTGAAGGCGGAGAGAAAGCGAGCTTTCAAGAGCTGGTACGCAGGGCTGTTCTGCAGACGCTCCCTCACTTGTACCCTGGCTGCCTCAAGTCTTATTTTGGGATCAATTGGTTCGTTCACATCGGCTGCCTCGTGGGCAAGCACGTTCTGCTCCAGGACCTTCTTGTGCAGCAGTAGGTTTGAGAAGCCTCTCAGAGTCGCGGCAAAGGGTGGCAGATAAGGTAGAGTAGTAGGCGTCCCTGGTACACGGATACCACCTTTCCCTTCCAGCCAGTCTCTCGTTACTGGATCTTTGTCGTCACACAAAAGTGTAAAGTCAATAGAGGTTTTGTCCGACTGTGACGGTGGGACTGGCTGCTTGGTCCCCTCGGGTGGAGCCACACTGCCGGGCTGTGTAGATGGTGACCTGGTGCTTGCAACATCTACAGTCACCCTCGATTGTCCAGATCCCTGAGCAAGCTGTGTGGTCGAGAGAGGGGTGGGAACGTTGCCATCAGTGCGGTTAGCTGCCGCCTGCTTTGTGGCCTCCAGTGCTGGAGGATCTGTGGACGTTGTTGCAGCACTTGGAGCCAATGCAGGCGACAGTGTTTGTGGAATCTGCACGGAGCTGGATGATGATGATGGGACCAACTTGCACACCGCCAGGGGAGGAGTGTTGAGTGGCTGGGTTGCGGACAGCGTTACACTGGTGCTGGTCTGCACTGGTGCTACACTGGGGCCACTAATCTCCCACTGACTGGGTGCAATGGTGGAGTCCACCTGCGCTTGAGTTGTCGAGCTCAACGAGGTGCTGGCACCCGCTCCACTCTGGGGGACGGTGGTTGTTGGGCTGGCGCCAGTGACTGCGGTGGGAGTTTGGCTATTCTGATTGGGCAGGCCCACGACTGTGCCTGGAGCAAGGCAGAGCAGACCCTGGGGAGTGACCAGGGCCATGATGGGTACGGTGGAGTTAGGGAGCATTAGTGGAATCACCATGCCGTTGGTCTGCAGCACAGGCTGCACTGGTGGCGCTGGAGCAATTGGCTGCACCCACCTAGCACCGCAGTTGGCTTTAGCGGGTTGAACAGAAGCAGCATTCAGTGCAGTGATATTTTCCTTTGGTTCGACTATGGCTGATGAACCTACCCGACTAGACCTTGGTAATGGAGTAGCCCCTGTGTTAGCTTCTCCATTGGGTTGCTCTGACAACAGCTGCGGTGTACCTGCCACTGGCTTCCCATGTGCAGTTAGTCTCACCGTGGATTCAGTCTTGGGCTTTGTCCTGCTCCTGGTTTGAATTGAAGATTGTTTAGCCACTTGTGATTCAAGACCAAAGGGCATCTTGCTGGAAGACATGGGTTGCGGCATCATCACCACCTGTAATGGTTGCTGGATTGTCAATGGTTGTGGAATGACCAAAGGTCTGGATGCTAGTCTAGTGGTTTTGATCAGGTTCCTAGCTCGTCGCTTCTCAGCAAGCAGATCGTGGACAGTCTTTGGTTTCTCTTTGGGAATTGCAGAGCTGAGCTTAAACCGAGCCATTTCCATGGTCTTCCCATTGCCCACGTCAATGGTGGTTCCTTTCACCTGGTTCAGGTAGGGCCCCGACCTCGACTGGTTTTCACTCGTGATTGCTAGAAAGGAAAATTACAAGGGAACTGTTGATTGCGAAGCAGAAGCAAAAAAAAAGGGGAAATAGTTTTGGTTGTGGGGAGCTCTAATCACATTTGTAATATTTGAATCAGAAACATACAATGTAGTAGCTAGCCAGATCCACCCACGTTTATGTTTGTTGTTTGAAAGACCAACGTTATTATACTGAATGACCCCCCCCCCCCCAAATGCTGAACATGTGAAATGAAGGTAGAAAATACCAGAGACACTCAGCAAGTCAAGGAACAAAGGTGGAAGAGAAATAGTTAACATTTCTTATCAAGGCCCGTCATCAAAATAAGGAAAAGAGGAAGTTAGTTAGAGATAGCAGGTTAAATGGGGGATGGGGAAATAGGTGGAAGAAATGGAATATCATCGATAGGCATGACAAGATGACTTATTGTGGCAGCAAAGATCAACCCTATTAGAGATATTCCCTGTAGTTCAGCCCTGCACCTCTCCTATCTTCTCTGCCGTCTAATACTCACTTGTCTTTTCTTCACTTTTCACTTCATGGACTAGAAACGCTAACTGTTTCTCTTTGCACAGGAGCTTCCACAAAGTATTTCCCACATGTTTTGTTTTATTTCTGACATTGAACCACCTCACTTACCCTGCTTCTCTGCAATTTCTCAAGACCTTATCAATGTCACTTGAAATTTTCAATACAATATTATTTACCACTCCTTCAGTCGACGTAGTTCAGGACATAACGTACCACAAGAATCAGTCTTGCATCTCCACTCCAGTTCTTTTTACCAATTATATTAAACCTTGATTCCATGCATTAATAAGCCCTGTACATGGTCTCGCATTATATTCTTTCAAAAATATTTATGATTGCCAACAGTTCCAATGAATCTTTCTTTAACCCTCCCTGTAAGAAGTGCAATCTCATAAGGCTCTCACACTTTCTAGTAAATCTCATCTGACATCTTCTCTTTTCCCATTTCTACATTCCCCTGGATGTGCTGGAGAATTATTTGGTTGACTACTATGACCATGAGCAGCAAGGTACTGGCTTTGCAAATATCTCAAGAGAAAGGTTCGACTTGAAAAGTCTCCTATCCACGTCCCCCAGAGATGCTGCCTGACCCGCTGAATATATTCCAGCACTTTGTGTTCTACTCTTTGTGGACAGAAGGGGCAGTTCTTTTGCTGTACTATCTACTCAGGAGAGAGGCTTGTGACAATCGATCACAACGTTCCAAGGATAGGGAGGAAGGAAATCTAGTCGCACAAGGGTCCTGCTTTTTATTTCTATCACAATTTGCCATAGTAACAAACATCCCGGAGACATAAAGGTGTAAATATCAATCCAGATTCTTCTGCGCAAAAATCACAGCTGATGCTCTGGTTCAGTACTGAGAAAACCTTGTACTATGGTCTTTCAATGAGGCATTAACATCATTCACAGACTCTGCATTCTCGTGCAAATAAAGAACCTTCCACTGATTATTTTGAAGAAGAAAGTTCTTCGAAAGTTTCCTCAGTAATTATTTATTTTCTCAGTCACACAAAAAAAACAGGTTATATGATCATCATATTGCTTGCTGTGAGAAGATTATATTTCCTCTAGTAACTATGTTTCCAGGAGACTTCATTGGTTGTGAAAGTGCTTCATGACATCCTGACAAGTTTTCCTCTTGAAACAAATGACAATGATCTACAGCACTATTACTGGTTACGATCACGCTTCATGTCCAATCTAACTCAGCAACTATTCAATCTACTGGGACCAACAATAGAAATGACACGGGCCAACAGAGGGAAAGAAAATGTCTGGAAAATTCTCCCCGACCTTTGTGGATAAGCTTAACCAGCCAAAGGATGTCAGTTGCCAGCGACAGCTTCACCAGGCTTACAGATACCAGACAAGGAAGGGTCAAGGCAACATCGCGACTGACTCTACCCACACACTACCTCAATTTAAAAAGAGGTGCTGGAGAGGTACAACATATATGAATACACTTCCCATGAGGAGAGGGACGGTGACCACAAGAGAAGTAGTGAGATGACTGCAGGATGAATTTTAGTTTCGTTTGCCATGTGCAGTAATTGAAAAGTTCAAAATTGAGGAACTGACAGTTTTCACAGCTGAAGAAAGATTACATATATATATTAGAAAATCACAAGAGGCCATAAGCATCTCTGAACTATGGCCTATTGGAGGCTAGACCATTAGAACGAGACCATTGGAGGAAGAGGGGTGATCTCATAGAGGCCCATCCAGTTGGTGGGCTGAGGAAAGGGAAAATAATTCACACTATAAATTGCAGGTATATATACAATTAAATGTTGGCATCAACTTTGTAGAGTCAAGATTGTCAAGAATGTTTAATTGCCATATGCCGAGAGACCAGAATAATTCTCCGATGCGTGTCATTAAAAAGCACATCATACCTGGCAAGCTTTGAGTAGCCTTGTTCATCTAGAGTAAAAAGTAAAAACACAATGATTAGCACATACTTTCCAAAAACAATCTATCCACCATAACACAAACAGAATTACATCAATAAATAGACGAAGGAAAAGAGACAATTGCCAACAGAAGAAAAACAATCCACTGAAGTCTACGACTAGAGGGTCTGAGCTATGGGCAGACGTTGAGTAGGCTGGGGCTCTATTCCTTGGAGCGCAGGAGGACGAGGGGTGATCTCGCACAGGTGTATAAGATCATGAGAGAATAGATTGGGTAGATGCAGTCTCTTGCCCAGAGTAGGTGAATCGAGGACGGGGGACATAGGTTTAAGGTGAAGGGGAAAAGATTTAATAGGAGTCTGAGGGGTAACTTTTTCCACACAAAAGGTGGGGGATGTATGGAACAAGTGGGCCAGAGGAGGTAGTTGATGCAGGAGCTATCCCAACATTTAAGAAACAGTTAGACAGGTACATGGATAGGACAGGTTTGGAGGGATATGGACCAAATGCTGGCAGGTGGGACTAGTGTAGCTGGGACAAGTTGGGCCGAAGGGCCTGTTTACACACTGTATCGCTCTACAAACAGTATGTCGAGAAAGATTGTAGGGCAAATGTGGATTGTGTGTTTGGGTCATCCTGGGACACCAGTGCGAACTGGCTTTGAGGCCCACTGCTGGCTAGATCAGCTCATGATTCCCAAGGATAATATTAAAAAGCTCAAGTCCTAGGACCTAATGCCAGTGTTAACAGCTGAATGCGTAGTACCAGGCGAGGGAGAGGTATTGGGCCTATTTAGACTGCAAGTGCATGCAAATTACCTCTAACTGGTCAGTACAAGGTCAAACACAACTGGGTCAACATGGCTCTGCTTAATTCTCAAACCATTGGGTGCAACTGTACATTATTGAACAGTCTGTACTTTAATCAGCACTCTAAATTTGTCCAAGCACAAAATCATTCTCCAAGTGCCCAATTTTCAAAGCTTCCATCTATTAACATTGTTACCACAGCACCAAGATTAAATGATGTCTCTAGTCATCATCCCTGGATCAAACCGAGTGGTCTCAAGTCTTCAGTACCTTATCTTTTATGATCTGCATGCATCCTTCTTTATCAATCCGGAACACCTGCGAACAACAGAGGGTAGTGATGGTACACGTGTCACTGTCGCAGACGTTGCCAACTCTTATAGGACAAGGGATCTGACCATACGTATACATAGAACCTACAGATAGCAAATAGGCATGGCGGCTGTCAAAGCTAAACCTGCTCATTTCAAAAGTGAAGGTAGACCAAAATGCTGGAGAAACTCAGCGGGTGAGGCAGCATCTATGGAGCGAAGGAATAGGTGACGTTTCGGTTCGAGACCCTTCTTCAGACCCGAAAGGGTCTGAAGAAGGGTCTCGACCCGAAACGTCACCTATTCCTTCGCTCCATAGATGCTGCCTCACCCGTCGGGTCTGAAGAAGGGTCTCGAACAGAAACATCACCTATTCCTTCGCTCCATAGATGCTGCCTCACCCGTCGGGTCTGAAGAAGGGTCTCGAACCGAAACGTCACCTATTCCTTCGCTTTGTCTTTAGTGGCAAGAATGATTTTGCCATTGGAGGTTACAAACCACTGGGCAAGCTACAACAACAACAGTTGGATCACTATCAGTCTGGACATGAATGTCCATGTGAGGTTCTTCTGTCGAATGCCCAGGTCACGTTTAATAATATTGTGTGTTGATAATTTTGAGTAGTATAATGACAAAACATTGTCATCTGTTTGTGTCCCATTAAAAACAAACAGTAACTCGAACACAACAACCCCCCCCCCCCCCCCCTCCCATCCGTCAAACAGCCACAACTATACCTAATCATCTCATTTCCAACCACAGCCCCAGGGACATTTACACAGAATCTCTGATCCACAACAGCTCTGCCCAGTATCCAAACACTTTCTTTTCTCAAAGGCTCACAACAGAGAAACTTACCTGTAACAAGAGAACAAAAACAGGAGTGCTGCTTAAACCAGCTGCTTCCAGTCTCTCGCGTTGAACATCAACTGTTTGCAAGAGAAGGAAAGTGTTTGAAATATTATGCATATCCTTACAATGTCCAGTTTCCCCACTTAAGTTTAAACTTTTGTGCCGAGTTTAAAAATCAGAATATACGTGCACTGAACTGGTGGACTGCGCCACAAGCTGCTAGTTGGAATTATTTTACTGCCCTAGGACAATGCATAAAGAATACACATCTAAAGTGCTTCCTATGGTTAATGTGAAGGTCCATGGAACTAGTATGAACGCAGTAGTCTCCCCAGTGTCCTCGACCTAAATACTTATACCTCAGTTTAAGCAGATTACCTAGTTACCACTATTTGTATCAATGGTGGCTGCAGTTCCGACGATGACAGCTCCATGGCAAATAGTACAAGAATGCAAGAAAACAGGAGCAGTAGAGTAGCAAGACCCCTCAAGTCTGCCCTGCCTTTCAATCTGATCGTGGCTGATCTCTACTGGCCCAAACTCCTCTAAGTTCTTGAAGATTATTTAAATTTTGAACTAGCTTCCCCATGAAATATATCCAAAGATCTGGCATTCACCACCCTCTGGAGCAGAGAATTCCAGAGATTCACAACCCCAAGATATTTCTGTGCACCTCAGATTTAAATGACCAGTCCCCTATTGAGTGAATTTTGAATTTCCGACCCGAGAGCTGGAGACATGAACAGCGTTGAACTGGTTAAAATTAAAGGGCACTCAAGCTGCTAGAAGCACAAGTACACAGACCATGGAGGGTTGTATAGAGTGCAGAATATAGTTCTCAGCATCATAGTGCACCAGTTCCATAGACAAAGCCCAATGTCCACAATGGGGTAGAGGTGTGGTGGACAGTACCTAGCTTATGGAAGGGACGTTCAGTAGCCTGGTGGGATTCACTGGGAAGTTATGAGCGTTAATTTGTCATAGGAAATTTGAGGAAGGATAAGGTAATTCTCTTGTAAGGGCTCAGAGATTCCCAAGGCAATATGCATTAGTACGTTGAGTTGCTTACTTTCCCTCTGAACAAGTGGCCTTGCTGTGGTCCATCGGGAGATCTCTGCAAGCAACCTTCTTTCCAGATTTGTATCGGAGAGCTTTGCTGTACTCATCGTGCGCCTTGGCTGCTTGGGATTCCTTTGGGATCGTGGAGGCTCCTGTTGCTCATCAGTTGCCACCAAGCTCTGGGTGAGTTTGGGAGGTGGCTCTGCCTCTGACACTACTGTTGATGCAGATGATGCACTCTGTACAAAAGGAAAAAAAAAATTAATAAAGTTAAAAGTTGGTCACACACGTTACAGCCACAGCCTGTTCCTAAGCTCCTTGGTCTTCATTCTGCACTCAAATTGGTCAACATGGGCAACTCTAACATGGCATTGGGCCTGTGCTGGCTATTCCATATATTCTCTCTCCTGCTCCCTCAGTCGTGTAACCTTTTGGAAAAGTGTTTATTCAATTCCCCTTTGAAATTTTACAACTAGATGCCTCTAACAATCTTTCAGGCAGTTCCAGATTGCAACAGCTCACTCTGATAATTTTCCCGATCACAGCGTGCCTGTCCTCTGGATTACCGATTTATCTGCCATTGTAAACAGTTGGCTAATGGGATGAATGCACCACAGCCAGAGAGAAAGCCGCACATATTCTTTTATTACACTAATAACTACGAGCGGGAGAGATCAAATTCCTACAAGCAAGGGTTGGAAATACAGGAAAAATTATTTGACCATTCAGAAAATGAGAAAA
The DNA here is from genome assembly GCF_010909765.2 of Amblyraja radiata. Classification (NCBI taxonomy): domain Eukaryota; kingdom Metazoa; phylum Chordata; class Chondrichthyes; order Rajiformes; family Rajidae; genus Amblyraja; species Amblyraja radiata. The sequence continues at coordinate 7,635,861 of NC_045987.1, read as the reverse complement.
AATGCTGGATTGTTGCAAAAATCTGACAGGTTCACTAATTCACTAAAGTGAAATAAACTTGTCAATAACTGATCTGGGTCTACATCTGATTGCAGTGCTACAATGGACATGGTTGGTAATAATAATAATAATGGATGGGATTTATATAGCGCCTTTCTAATACTCAAGGCGCTTTACATCGCATTATTCATTCACTCCTCAGTCACACTCGGTGGTGGTAAGCTACTTCTGTAGCCACAGATGCCCTGGGGCAGACTGACGGAAGCGTGGCTGCCATTCTGCGCCTACGGCCCCTCCGACCACCACCAATCACTCACACACATTCACACACAGGCAAAGGTGGGTGAAGTGTCTTGCCCAAGGACACAACGACAGTATGCACTCCAAGCGGGATTCGAACCGGCTACCTTCCGGTTGCCAGCCGAACATTTAGCCCATTGTGCCATCTGTCGTCCCTACACCACAGAGCCACACACCACATACAGTGCCCTCCATAATGTTTAGGACAAAGACCCATCATTTATTTATTAGCCTCTGTACCCCAAAATTTGAGATTTGTAATAGAAAAAAAACTTTAAAAAAACACATGTGGTTAAAGTGCACATTGTCAGATTTTAATAAAGGTCATTGTTATACATTTTGGTTTCACCATGTAGAAATTACAGCAGTGTTTATACTTAGTCCCCCCATTTCAGGGCACCATAATGTTTCAGACACTGCAATGTCATGTAAATGAAAGCAGTCATGTTTAGTATTTTATTGCATATCCTTTGCATGCAATGACTGCTTGAAGTCCACGATTCATGGACATCACCAGTTGCTGGGTGTCTTCTCTGGTGATGCTCTGCCAGGCCTGTATTGCAGCCATCTTTAGCTTATGCTTGTTTTGGGGGCTAGTCCCCTTCAGTTTCCTCTTCAGCATATAAAAGGCATGCTCAATTGGGTTCAGATCGGGTGATTGACTTGGCCACTCAAGAATTGGCCATTTTTTAGCTTTGAAAAACTCCTTTGTTGCTTTAGCAGTATGTTTGGGATCATTGTCTTGCTGTAGAATGAACAGCCGGCCAATGAGTTTTGAGGCATTTGTTTGAATTTGAGCAACTAGGATGTGTCCATGCACTTCAGAATTCATTATGCTACTACCATCAACAGTTGTATCATCATAAGATAAGTGAGCCAGTACCTTCAGCAGCCATACATGCCCAGGGCATAATACCCCCACCACCATGTTTCACAGGTGAGGTGGTATGCTTTGGATCTTGGGCAGTTCCTTCACTCCTCCACACTTTGCTCTTGCCATCACTGTGATACAAGTTAATCTTTGTCCCATCTGTCCGCAAGACCTTTTTCCAGTACTGTGGTTGCTCTTTTAAGTACTTCTTGGCAAACTGTAGCCTGGTCATCCTATTTTTGCAGCTAACCAGTGGTTTGCATCTTACAGTGTAGCCTCTGTGTTTCTGTTCATGAAGTCTTCTGCGGACAGTGATCATTGACAAATCCACACCTGACTCCTGAAGAGTGTTTCTGATCTGGTGGACAGGTGTTTGGGGTTTTTCCTTTATTGTAGAGAGAATTCTTCTGTCATCAGCTGTGGAGGTATTCCTTGGTCTGCCAGTCCCTTGCGATTAGTAAGCTCACCAGTGCTCTTTCTTCTTAATGATGTTCCAAACAGTTGATTTTGGTAAGCCTAAGGTTTGGTTGATTAACCTAACAGTTTTATTCTTGTTTCAAATAAGCCACTCATACTGGCTTATTTGACTTTCATTCGCACAACTTTGGTCCTCATGTTGATAATTGATAAACAGCAATAAACAAAGGTGATGGAAAGACTGGAGGAAATACTAGGTGCTGACAGCTCTCATATATTTGCATTAAGGAGACAATTAAACACCTGAGCAATTACAAACGCCTGTGAAGCCAAGTGTCCTGAAATTGGGGGGGGGGGGGGGGGGGGGAAACAGACGACACATTATGTATAAACACAGCTGTAATTTCTACATGGTGAAACCAAAATGTTTAAAAATGGCCTTTATTAAAAACTGACAATGTGCACTTAAACCACATGATTTTTTTAATATTACAAATCTCAAATTGTGGAGTACAGAGGCAAATAAATAAATGATGGGTCTTTGTCGCAAACATAATGGAGGGCACTGTAGGCTAAAGCAGGCCTAGCTGTTATATCAAACCCATTCAGGTATTAAAAATGGAATTCAAATATGCAGATGGGTGGATTACAATGAAAGCACCAGAAGCACTGAACCATTATCCTTCCCCCTCATTTCAATGCATGAATGTCGATTGTGAAGAATGGCCCAGAGTCTTTATTTAGAGTGTTTATTTTTGGGAGCAATGGGTGCAAAGATGAGATGGATCCGGAATGCCGAAGATCTCCCACTCTCTTGCCAACCACCAGTATTATTTTTAAACGTTTACTCACCTTTACTGTTTCCCCCGCACCTGGAGGAGCACTGGGTGCCTTGGGGATATTTCTCCAAATCTTGCTCGATCTAGGTCTCCCGCGATGGGTCTGACTTTCAATCTTCAAATTGGCCACAGGCTGTTCCACTGCTGTGTTGTCGTCACCTTTGCCTGCTGTGTATTCCTCCGCAGGTAGCTGCTGCTTAGCTACGATTGGAACCCACCGGTCCACATCCAACACTATGGCCTCAGCTAGCTTCTTGCGTTTTATCGGCCGCTTCTTTTGTTCGACTTTCTGGACCAACTCATCGTCTTCGTCTTCCTCGTCCTCTTCCTCCTGCTCCATCTCCTCCAAGATGTCGTCTTTCTCAGAATCCTCAGAACTCTCCTCAGGAGTGCTTTCCCGTTTGCACTCGATCCGTCGTCTCCTCTTCCGTTTCCTTTGTCGAAGAGCCTGTAGGATGTTATGAAAATAAAATAAATTGCCGTTTCAAGCTTTAGTGGACACAAGAAAGTACATAGGCTGGTTTGTAACAAAAAAGACAGTGCTGTAGTAAATCAGTGGGTTCGGCAGCATCTCCAGAGAACATGGATAGGTGACGTTTTGGGTTGGAATTCTACTACAAACTGAATGTAGAAGAGGGAGAAAGCTGGAAGAGAGGTGGGGATGGGACATAGCTGGGCAAGTGATAGGCGGATACATAAAAGGAGGGGCATTATTGGCAAAAACAGATGATAAGACGAGTAGTGCGAGAAAAGGCCATAAGAGTGAAACGTCACTCCTTCACTCTTTCACCATACGCCTGCAAATGCCCATCCAGTTCCCTTTCAATGGCCATAGCAACTGTTTCCAGAGCAAAACAAAAGGTGCTGGTGGAACTCAGCGTGCCAAGCAACATCCGGGAAGGGAGAGGACATGTGACATTTCAAGCTGGGACCCTTCTTCAGATTGATTGCGGTTGGGGAGTGGGGGGATTGGAAAAGAGAGATGGAGGGGCAAGACAAAGTTTAGGGGGGAGGGGGTTGATTAGCAGATGGGTGGAGTAGGTGATGGAGGCTGGAGGTGACTATTTCTTCCTCACTCAATGGCAATGAGCCTGTCGATCATAATTGCTCTATCAGAATGATTATCCTCACATTCCCCGTCTCTATCTCATGCAGGGCAGCCAGTTAATTTTCCTCTGTAAATTGCCCTTTGTGTGTAGGAAGTGAACTTGAAAATTGGAGAACACGGAACTAGAATGAACCGGTGATCGATGGTCGTCATGGACTTGTTGGGCCAAGGGGCCTGTTTCCATGCTGTTTCTTTCAATCAATCAATCGCACGGAGTATGGATCCTTACCGTTAGGCCTGCTAGTCCCTTCCATTTGCTGATGCATTGCGTGTCGGTCCTGCCTGACAGCTCTGCAGCTATTTTGGCCCATTTGCCTGTTAAAACAGAACGACATTGAAAACACTGAAACGATGTCTGGGAATAGAGTAACAAGTGATAAACTAGAATTTCAGTTCAGCAATTCAACGCATTGAGACCTGGGCATTTACTAATTGACACCAAAAGACATGTACCACTGTTTCCTGAGGACTTCACTGCCTCACAACCAACTGTTTGGCAACTTACGATCAAGATGAAGATACAGAGCGAGAGCGGGTAACACTTGTCAGCTAACAATAGAGGAACCAAGTTGTGGCTCGTTTGTTAGTGCTTGGCAAACGAGTTTGACCTAAACTTTGATACTAGGGTGCCAATTTCAAAGCTGTTGCTCTGATAGGCATTAGAGCCGTGAAGAATTTTCCAAACAAACATTTGTATGTGTTCCTCTAAGTCTTCCCCCTCTATCTTAAAGGCCATCCTTATGGATTACAATCAGAGCTGCCAAGTTTTGTCAGAGCATTCAGTATTCTAGTACCTGAAAATCAGTATTTTGCTGAGGAAATTTGTATTTTTACGCTGAAAAAAGTGTTATTTATTATGTGCGGTCATACCCATTCAATAGTACAAGAATGCGTAACTTTGCTACCAATTGACATGTCTTCTACGCACCATACTTGACAGTGCATTCATTGCCATCTCTTTGTATACTGCTGTTTGAACGGGTGCTTCCTGCTTTCAGCACCAGATGTGGACGCCATTTTGGAAGCCTCCCTCTCTCCCTCCTTCCTCTCTTTCCCTCCCTCTCCCTCCTTATTCCCTCCCTCCCTCCTTCTCTCTCTCTTAACAGTCTGTGACCCACAGCGCTGTGGCCATAGCGCTCCAGCTGGAAGTGCTATTTTAGAACCCATAGCGCTGTTTGTTTTAACTCCCACGTGTTAAACTGACAGCGCTGTTTAAACCTGGAGCGGGACAGGCAGATCAAAGCTTACAAAATTAATCATGCAGATCTTGTAATTTAAAATACTAATAGATTTAATCTCCTATAATATTTAGAGGTACAGTATGAGTTTTTATATCCTTGCATTTTTTAAGCAGCAAGATGAAACAGGAAATTGGGCTGATTTTTTAAAAATCCGTATTTTACAAAGCAAATCTATACCTCCGTATTCTGTTCGCATTTCCGTACAAAATATGGAAAATCCGTACTACTTGGCAGCTCTGCACAATGCATTTATCATTTGTTAGCACCCAAGGCTACCTAATCTGATTAGAAAAAAACCTCCACACTCACTACTATATCTCTCTATCTTGTCAAGTGAACTTGCTGCTTCCTAGAAATAGAGCAACCAAGAATAAATTGAGGCTGCCGGAGCTGGAGGGGAAACAGGAAGAACATTCAGATGGAGGGAAAAAGCCAAGGATTGGAAAGAAGCTAAAGATTTATGTTAAACTTTAGGGAATTACTTCATAAAACGTGCAACATTTTATATGACTTTACTTTGATGTTCTATGCTGGAAATTATTTCATCTCTCTTACTTGTGAGCCAATAATAGGAAAGCATCTCGGACTGCAAGGTGACATACAGATTAACATTCAATGGGAAGATTCAGGTCAATTATGAGAACCAAAAACAAATCACAGGCATATCTTATGACAAATTGAAGATATAATGATATGTATTTTAAAAGAAAATGCAGAAGATTGTGTGTCTTTAGAAAGGACATACAGCACATATAATGCATAGTGATCACCACTTCAGGGCATGAGTGAGAAAAGGGAACCAAAAACTGGTAGAGTAGCAAAATGAGTTTTCAGGTCTTATGCGTGCACTCGTCTTACCAACTCCATGCTTCTCAATCAATACTTTAAAATCGCTCTCTTCTTTTTCAGTCCATTTTCCTTTCCTCACATTTTGATTTAAGCCATTCCGATATCTGTGAAAATTTTAAACACCTTTACCCACACCACATCTCAGGCCTACTAAAACCTTTCCCAGCAATTTAGCACTAAAAAGGTTACAAAGCAGCCACTGCTGGGTAACAGAACATCCAGCTTACAACCTGCCCAACCAAGACAGTATTGCCTTATTAATATTAGTCCTTTTATTACCAATCATGCAGCCATTCTCTGTGCCACTAGAAAACCATCACCAATATACTATTGAGAGACAATCCCCCCCGCCTATCTCTGGCAATGTCCTCCATAGGTATACACTATAAACATACCTGTCTCTACATTGGGAATCCATCCTCCCAGGGACCATCTCTTGAATCTTGTACCAGTCCCGGTTTCCATATTTTGCCACCGCCTTCAGGAGGAGCTAGAAAACAAACCAATCTATTATATTGATCCTTAATTCTGCTTGGTCACAGAGGTAATAATCTGTGGGGTTACCTAGAACTAGGAGACATTGTGAAATCAGAGCAAGTCATTCCAGTTACTCATGCTATTACATCTCTCTTTCACAACACTCCTAATCCAATATCCTGAGCGATCCCAGCTGCATATTTTCTATTGTATGTACATTCCTTCTATAATTGTGCCCTAAAGCCATCAAATATTACTCTTGCTTTTGGATTGTATACCTGTATACAAAACCAAGGAGTCAGTTCTATATTTTTATGTCTTTACCCACATAGATTAAGTTCTGGAGGAAATCTTGGGGAAAATCAATGATGTACCCGATGACAGAGAAAGAACAATGCATCAATACATTTAATAGGAATTTGAGGGGTAACTTTTTCCACACAAAGGGGGGTGGATGTATGGAACAAGCTGCCAGAGGAGGCATTTAAGAAGGAACTGCAGATGCTGGAAAATCGAAGGCACACAAAAATGCTGGAGAAACTCAGCGGGTGCAGCAGCATCTATGGAGCGAAGGAAATAGGCAACATTTAGGGCCGAAACGTTGTCTATTTCCTTCGCTCCATAGATGCTGCTGCACCCGCTGAGTTTCTCCAACATTTTTGTGTACCTGCCAGAGGAGGTAGTTGTGGCAGGGACTATCCCAACATTTGAGAAGCAGTTAGACAGGTACATGGATCGGACAGGTTTGGAGGGATGTGGACCAAATGCTGGCAGGTGGGGCTCGTGCAGCTGGGACATGTTGGCCGGTGTGGGCAAGTTGGGCCGAAGGGCCTGTTTTCACGTTGCATCACTCTATGACGAAGAAGTTTCCAAGAACACGTGTTGCAGGATACAATCAGCATCCTAGATGTCGCTGGGCAAATGTAACCAGACAATGGTGATGAGGTCTTCTGTACTCATCATGTACCGCGCACAGAATCAGATTTTGTTGCAAACCCTTGGGGTAGAAAGAATGACCAAAATGTATCTTCCATGTTCACCTTAAGGCAAGGTGCCGAAGGAAAACTCTCTGTGCTGATGCCTTTTGAGAGATGTGGAGTGGGCAGAAAAGAAATGTAGCAATGTGATTTTAGAAGTGGTGACGTCAGTAAATGCATTCAGTCTGACTCAACTAGACTCAGACCGAGTTCGCCTCGACTCAACTGTATAGGTCCTCCCAAGCATATGAACAACTGACTTACAAACAGCCCATATATACAGACAAGCATTCGGGAGACCAGTGGGTTGGATTAATCGGCTGCTGTGGGGTTGCAAGCATCAATCACTGTGTGGGAACTGTTTGTGGCCACATTTCTGTCTGACCTGGTCACAAACAGTTCTCGGGATTAGAAACCATGGCCCGGGGAGGATCTGGCTGCTGATCCAGGACAGAGAAAGGAAGGACCAACGACCAGAAATAACCTACCGCATCTTCTTTTGGTGTCCAAGGCCCTTTTGTCACTGAGGGATCCAGTGCCTTGGACCAGCGATACACAATCTGTTTACCATTCCGCCCCTCCATAAAATACGCAACTGCAATGAAGCAAATTCGCGTTTCAGAATCTTATCTATTAAAATTAAATCAAAAACAGTGTATCTGCTAATTAGTTCCGGAGGAATGGTCAAATCAAAAGACTGCAGTTAGAAGGATAGGTCCTTTGAAGATCACTCGTTTCCTTTGAAGGCTCGGATCTGTGTTCGGGACATTGTAACTGGGTCAAAATTGTAAACTTCCCCAACTGCTCGGTAACAAAACTTTCACCATGAAGACTTCAAGTGTTCCGGACAGCAACCTACACCACCTCTTAAGCAATATTCTCCTGAAAGTTTAGGGATTGGAAATATTTAGTGTTATAGATTGATCAGATAGTGCTTTTGGGAGTGCTGGAAGCAATCGGGTTTAGGGTAGCAATGGTCATGAAGATTCTCATTGCTGTTCACCACTAAAGCACCAGAGGTGGGATTAGCCCCAGCTGCGACACCCCCTAGTGGCTAGATTTGGGAAACTATCACCGGCAGGTTCCCAACCAAATCACACACCATTCTGATTTCAATACATCAGCTTGCCTTCTTCATGAATTGGGGGCAATTCCTGAAACATGGTGACACCTTCACCAGGAATGCAACAGCTCAAAAAAATCTGCTCAACATCATCTGCTCAAAGAAGGAATAGGGATTGGCACTAAATGCTGGCTTTGGTGGCAAACCTTTACTGTACAAACTGCATGAATTAAAAACTGCAAGGGCTTGACACAGTATCCCAATAAAAACTAGAAAATCATTAAAGCATAAATGAGCCTGTGTCAGCCTTCAGCAGAAGTAATTTAGTCACTCTTTCCCCCCCCCCCCCCCCAACATCTTTCCTTGGGGCCCTACATTTCTCCCACACGGGCATCATTCCTTTTTGGGAAAAAAACAATAAAATCTACTTCCACCATCCTTTTAGGCAGTGAAATCCCACAGGCTACATGGAACGGTTTTCCTTCTCGTCATCCCTGGCTCTTTTATCAGCAGAATTAAATCTGTCCACAGTTCTTGATCATCCTGTCATTGAGAACATTTTCTTCTTCATTTCTCTGCATTCCTACTGAGTCCACTGAACACCATTATCAATGCGCACATTGATCATAGAAGTCGGGTTACACCACAAGCCGAGCAGACTGCTGTCAGGAAAGGATTTGCATCCAGGCCCTCTCACGCTCGCTTGATCTGCTCGATGGTTACACTCACTCTTTGTATACGGGATGAAGTTTCCAACACGCATCTTTTGCACAAGCTCAGTAAGCATCTGGTCTTCTTTCTTAGACCACTCTCTCCTCTTCAGGTCCTTGTTAAACTCCTGATACTTCTGAAGACACATGTAAGCAGTACGGGATGTCTACAGTGGGAAGGAGAAAAGGGAAATTAAAATTTAAAGATCCTGGATTTTTTTTAAATCATCTTTAAAATTACTGTTGGATTTATTTTTAGCACACATCTATCCATTGATTTAGGATAGACACAAAATGCTGGTGTAACCCAGTGGGACAGGCAGCATCTCTGGAGAGAAGGAATGGGTGATGTTTCGGGTCGAGACCCTTCTTCAGTTACTCCAGCATTTTGTGTCTATCTTCGATTTAAACCAGAATATGCATTTCTTTCCTATCCATTAATTTAAATGACTTTACCTAGAAACTACAACGTCATGGATTCAAGTCCCATTCCAGGCTGGACACAATGTCAGTGAACATTCCAGTGCGCTACTTACAGATGGCAGCAAATAAACAGAAGCAAAAGTGATCCCTTCCCTTCACAGATTGCCCCTATTTGATGCATCAGCTTAATACCATGAACGTGTAATACCAAAATACATCAACACCCTAAAATTGTTTAAAATAACCAATTACCTCATTGGTTTGGATTTATCATTGGATTTATTGTGTGTAAAATTAAGCTAAAATAATTTCCTGCACTTTAAATATTTAAATCTTTTGAAATATTAAGATGGCATTACAGAAAAACATGCATTTTTCCTTTCTACAGTTTCATGAGATCTTCAGTCAGTTAACACTTCCTAATCAAGGTATTACAGAATAAAAACACTAGTAAACAACCGATCCTGGATAGAATAGGTCTCTCAATTAGAACCCTAGCCTGGGATAATTTGACCAGTTCACACCAAGTATTAGTAAGGAATTGTATCATTATCCCTTTGTGAAAGCCAACTGCATTAAAGGATACAAGACTAAGGTCAGAGGATAGAATCCAGATCTAACAGGCCTTGATCTGAATGCAATAAACCCAAGTGATAAAAAAGGTTCGAAGGGTTAAACATTTCACTTCTGTAACTATGTTCCTAACTATCTATCAGTGCATGTTGTTGCAATTTGATGTTCAGACCCTACTAGAATAAGCAAGACTCAGTTGAGCCTGATGAAGGGTCCAACCTAAAAAGTCGACTATTACGACTGAAGGGCCCTGACCCAAATCGTCGCCTGTCCATTCCCTCTACAGATGTTGCCTAACATGCGGAGTTCCCCCAACACTGTGTTTTGATCAGTTGTGAAGGCTTGCTGCTACTGAATTGCTCTGTAGTAAACAGCAGTAAACCAAAGCTTAGAAAAGCCCATTAGCCTGAAGTGGAACTCAACTTTTGCACTGTGCAACATCAGTACCTGTAGCTCACTTGCAATACTCTCCCAGTCCACATAGCCAGTGCTCTTTGAGATCTCATTTAGCCGCTCTATATCTTCGCTGCTCCACTGGGTTTGACTGATGCTTGGATGTTCAGAGTTCTGCCAGACCCTCTTGATATCTTCCGCCTTGCGAATTCCATCAAACTACAAACATAAAACATTTACAAGTTCAGCAGCGTGTTGGAAGACTCTAAAAGGGATGAAAACTCCTCTCACTGTTGGAACTGGACAGAGCATTCACATTTAGCAAGCTAGACAGTGTCTGAGGGAGCTTACTTCAGATCATCTGAGCCAAGAGGAGAAATCAGGCAGAGCTTTACCCCATCTGATCATTATCAAGTACAGCTGGCTGGATCAGAATGTTGAGCAAGTAAATAATTTTCAAGATGAAATTTTCATCCATTGAACTTAATTTCATCCATTGAATTTGAAATTGTATTCAAGCAACTATAAGTTCAATGGATATCCATTGATACAGTGGATTGATGGATATCCATTGATACATTGAGACAGATACAGAGTAGTAACAGCAGAGAATAAAAGGATTGGGGGAGGGGGTAAGGAAACACAGAAAGACTGATGAACCCTAAACATACACCCATCAATATTGATTAAGAAAGAACTGCAGATGCTGGAAAAATCAAATGCATTCAAAAATGCTGGAGAAACTCATTTTGGCAGCCTCAGTGAGGCAGCATCTATGGAGAGAAGGAATGGGCGACGTTTCGGGTCGAGACCCTTCTTCAGACCGAGTTTCGCCAGCATTTGTGTCTACCTTCGATATTGATATACTTACATCAATGTTGGAGATCTTTATCCAATCGTGGTCGTCAAACCTATTTCCCAACAACTGCCGTTGCGTCATCTGGCTACAAAAGAGTTAAGGAGTAACACACTTTTATAAACCATGGCGAGAGTTGTTTGCACTCACTCTCAGCCAGGTGTAGACATTAAATATCATTGGTTGAAAATTGGCAACACCTTTCCTTGTAGAGACTACTTAGCAGCAAAAATAAAAAGCAGAAAGGCACCTCTTGTCAGCTCACGATGTTTGACAGACTGGAATAGTAAATCCAATGAAATTCAGGTTAAATACACTTCACCTTCAGCAGAGACGTTCGTTCACTGTTTCATAAACATGCACCAGCAGTAGGATACAGGGAAATAAATCTCATAGCAGACAGAATATTGCCCTCCGGCTTGGTGGTTGCCTACAAATTTAAAGCATTCCTGAGAATACCATCATCTTTATGCAAACACTTAACCCCGCCCCAAGCTTCATCACATGACCCATTGTGTGGTCTTAATTCGATCATTGCATGCTCTATGCTCAGACATTACGCCTTATTGCATGAAAATGATCCCACCAGGTCGTATCTGAATGCTTTGCTTTTGCATTGAAGGCAGGTTCAGAAGTGCCAGCCTCCCCAGTCCCAGTTTTCTCAATAAACTTGTACATAAATTGTGACTGGAGAATAATAAATATTCATTAAAAAATACACACATAACTAAAAATATTGTACTTGTCTTCACTTCAATGTTTTGATTAACTTTCTCCTCACCATGCCTGTGTGTGCATGAACAGACTCCCAAGCTGTTGCTCAGCTCTATCAGAATATGGCTGGACTCCATTTGAACATTTTACTCCATAGTCCTCAGTATCTTCTTACCCCAAACTATAAACAGTATTTCTGGAAAACCAGCCCGAGCTCCTCCAAGAAACACTAAACCACTGCTCACTGAGAAGATAAGCAATTCTATGCATAGTATACATAGTTTCTCATGACACTAGTCCTCATGGGTGACAATAAAGGCCATGATAGTCTCGCTTGCTTTGTAGCATCGGAGCCCAGTATAAATGGAACACAAAATTGTACCAAAGAAAATGAATGTCAATCATTATCTGTGTGTTTTAAAATATGTTTCAATGCCTTTAAAATGGATTCTATATACAATTAAGATCTTCAGGAAGAGATACGGAAACATACAGCAACCTAGTACTTCACTACACAACCTGTGAGCTCTCGTGGTCTGGGCACACGTTACAGACCACAACTAACAACGCTGGTTATTTGTCTAAAAATGTTGTAGAATCACATTTTCCCTGGCTCGATTTCAGCATGGAAACTGTACAATCCAAAGACAAAGTCTGAAATTAAAAGCTGATAGCACGAGGGAAGTTCGAGAAGTTAATAAACAGAAGAACATGCAGCTAACAGTTTGACCGCACTTTCTTCATTGGATATTGACATAACTTGTACTTATTACAGCCAAAGAGAACAAACATACGGGAGTGCATCCATACACAAGATGCCACAATTGTTCACAAATGCACAGGTATTGTGGCAGTGAATCAAAGAGACTTTCTTATGCAAGGGCAATGTCCTACTGAAAAGACAGTCGCAATGCAAATCACTTGGTGACAAATGCTCAATTAGATACTCTTCTAAAAATGCCTGATGGCAGGAATGTTATCTCACTTAATCTTATCCATTTCCCGCTCAGTTTCACCAATCTGCTTCCCCAAGACACTTTTCTCCTTTTCATCGCGGGACAGCGTCAGTTTCTTGTTCAGGTACTCGAGCCTAAAAATGCAAGGAAAATATTAGAGTTCTTAGCTTGTATCCTGATTTGTGCCCATGATCAATCAGGGTAACAACTAAAGTTCAGAATTCAATACTCCAAAACAAGGAAAAGAAACAAGGGAGGAATTCTTCAGATCATGACTGAGCAGGAATCTGCTAGAATAGGATGGAATTCTGGCCCAAAACAGTGTTGCCTCCAACAGTGAAACGTTACTTTGATACAATGAGCTTGGATAAAGTTCTGGGAAGTTTATACTGAGGCTATCCCAGCAAGCATTTACTGGTTATGGGGAAACGAGACATTTAATGGGACAAATGTTATACCCTGAAACATATGAAAACAATGAACATGAAATGTCCAGGATGCCAAGAATATTATAACCAGATTATTCCTATCTGTAGTTCAATGCAGACTATGTCATCTCACCTCACGCCAGAGGGTGGTGGTGGGGGGGGGGGGGGGGGGGGGGGGGGGGGGGGGGGTTGTGTGAAAGCCCTGGACTAAAAGGAGGAGAAAACCTGGAAGATTTTTCTGACCTAGGTCAACAAAAAGTATATAAAATCATGAGAGGAATAGATCGGGTAGATGCACAGAATCTCTTGACCAGAGTTGGGGAATCGAGGACTAGATGACATAGGTTTAAGGTGAAGGGGAAAAGATTTAATAGGAATCTGAGGGGAAACATTTTTAACAAAGGGTGGTTGGTATGGAACAAGCTGCCAGAGGAGGTGGAGTGTCTCCGAGATGGATTCAGAGCAGCTTGTACTGGAGCCTACCAGGGAGAAGGCAATTCTGGATTTAGTGTTGTGTAATGAACCGGATTTGATAAGGAAAGTCGAGGCAAAGGAGCCATTAGGAGGCAGTGACCATAATATGATAAGTTTTAATCTACAATTTGAGAGGGAGAAGGGAAAATCAGAAGTGTCAGTATTACAGTTGAGCAAAGAGGACTATGGAGGCATGAGGGAGGAGCTGGCCAATATTGACTGGAAACCCTAGCATGGATGACAGTGGCAGGTATTGGGGGTAGGGTACTGACATGGATGGAAAATTGGTTGGCAGACAGAAAACAAAGAATAGGAATTAACGGGTCCCTTTCAGAATGGCAGGCAATGACTAGTGGGATGCCGCAAGGCTCGGTCCTGGGACCACAGCTATTTACAATATACATTAATGATTTAGATGAAGGGATTAAAAGTAACATTAGCAAATTTGCAGATGACATAAAGCACTGTGGCAGTGTGAACAGTGAGGATGCTATGAGGATGGAGGGTGACTTGGACAGGTTGGCTGAGTGGGCAGATGCAGTTTAATGTGGATAAATGTGAGGTTATTCACTTTGGTGGCAAGAACAGGAAAGCAGATTATTATCTCAATGGTGCCAAGTTAGGAAAAAAGGAAGTACAACAAGATCTGGGTGTCCTTGTACATCAGTCCCTGAAAGTAAGCATGCAGGTACAGCAGGCAGTGAAGAAAGCAAATGTTGGCCATCATGACGAGGAGTTGAGCATAGGAGCAAAGAGGTCCTTCTGCAGTTGCACAGGGCCCTGGTGAGACCACACCTGGAGTATTGTGTGCAGTTTTGGTCTCCAAATTTGAGGATGGGCATTCTTGCTATCGATTCATAGGTTCACGAGGTTAATTCTCGGGATGACGGAACTGTCATACGTTGATAGAATGGAGCGACTGGGTTTGTATACTCTGGAATTTAGAAGGATGAGAGGGTATCTTATTGAAACATAAGATTATTAAGGGTTTGGACACGCTAGAGGCAGGAAACATGTTCCCGATGTTGGAGGAGTCCAGAACCAGGGGCCACAGTTTAAGAATAACAGGTAGGCCAACGAAGTATCAAAAGTGGGTCATGAAAATTGAGTTTGTACAAGTTGCCAAACTCAAAGGAATGCACAAATCTTAGGGTTTGCCGTGCCAGAGGGAAGGTCATGGAGCAATCTGAAAGCATTTAAGGATTAAACAAAGGAAGAAAAATCGACGATGGCCTAGAAATCAATGGAAGTCAGCAACCACAGAAGTAGTCAGTGAGTCAGGCTTGATGGAGGGCTGGCCAGGAGACATCTCTCACAGAAAAAGGGGGAATTCAACAATGAAGGAAATGACGAAACATCGAGTCATTTACATGACTGCATGCATCTCGTGACACCAAACATGACAATTGAAGAAAGAATTTCAGATTTCAGCCATATTACAATCGACGAGGACTGGGCCAATAATATATTAAAAAGTATTTTACCTCACAAGTTTAGGCTGCAGCAGTCGCTGCATCGAATCACTTGCAATCGAGACTTTTAGCTTGTCTTTCTCTCTCTGCTTCCCTGAGAAAAGACACATTTCAGAATATGAGTTTATTTTGTAACTTGTGACCAGGCTCTTTGAACCACTAGTAGGCCTGGAGCTCTATCAGTGATCCCCAAGTTTAGTTAAGGGGAGATACCAGGTACTGACTAAACAAAATATCCCACTCAAGGCCAGTCCTTATCTAACAGATGATAAACCTCGGACAATTGCACGAGGCTCAGGTAAGGAATGGAGGGCCAGTAGCACATGCAACCCCACTAATCCACTCAGTTGCATTAAACAGAACTCCATTAGATCTCACTCTGAGAAATGAATGCTGGCCCTGCCAGCAACAACACTGACCCAAGAACAAATTAAAAAAATATTTAAGGTGAAGGGGAAAAGATTTAATAGGAATCTGAGGGGTAACATCAAAACTGAGACATGGAAGAGGCCATTATTGGACAAATGATAAATACTTACAGCTTTTTACGAGTAATTCTTCAAACGGTTTTATGCCTTGAGTGGCCTTCTCCTTTGTGTCTTGGTTTGCTGGAGGACCCTGGTCACAATTAGAGATACAGTATATTAGCATATACATAAAGCTGGGCAGCTGTTGAGCCAACAATTATTAATACTTCTTCAAATGATGCAAGTATAAGTAACACTAAATATCTTTCATTACATCCGATTCTGACAGCAGTTCATTGATTACCAAATATTGATCAACTGCTTCAAGTTGTACTGATGTCGACACGAGGAACTGCAGATGATGGAATCTTATGCAGAACACAAAGTGTTGAAGTATCTCAGCTGGTCCAGCAGTATCTCTGGAGGAAAACATGGAGGCGACGTTTTGGGTTGGACCTTCCTCAGACTGCACCGAGTCAATTGGAAAGCCCAGAACTGGAATTGCATGGAAGCCAGACTAGATAAATGGTTGCAGAGTTCATTCTCTTTAAAGACACTGTAAACCAATTGGGAGGAGACTTTCAGCGTTTTCATTTTAGGTGGAGAAGGTCGATCTGTTGGTGTTTGATAACCATCTAAACAAAACACCATAAATAATTAGCAATTAGTTATGTTTTTAAAAAAAATCAAAAATACTTACAAGGCCAGTCACTTTATCCCTAAAGTATGGCTTCATGAAGTGCCCCAGGAACATGGAAGGCTGACTCTTTGATAATTTTGATTTCTCAACATCTTGTCCTGCCAAGTCACTCATTATTTCGGCCTGTAGGAGATAAAAGAGGATTGTGTATTTGCTAGCAGAGAGATAAGGAGAGCGCAAGACCTGGCATATCCAAATCCATGATGTTTTAACTCAATTGCTCTTTCCATAGATGGTGCCTGATATGCTGAACATCTACAGCTTTCTCTGCTTTACTTCCAAAAAGCCTCAGTCAACAAAGTCTCACAGTTAATTCTGAACCCGAGCTGCGTTAGTTGATCATTAATTTGCCTCAAACCCATTGCGATAGGAACTAGTGGCAAGAAATTATCAACGTCCCTGTAACTGATTACTATGTAGATATAACAACAAAAATGGGCACGAGCAAGGTTAGGATCACAATATGTGATATTTAGAGTCTTATATCCAGGTACATACAATTTAGGCAAACACATGATGACCACTTAACTGAGATAAAGGAATTCATCTTTCCATGTTCTCCTTTCACTTCCAATTTATAGATAGACAGAAGTGGAACATGGGAAGGAGGTGGTTGAGAGGACAAAGCACTGCAGTCACGGGCAACACTGGAACCGTCCTTTAGTGTTGAATCCCCCATTGTACCAGAACAGATGGGTGGTCACGGACACATCCAAAAGAGGTTGGATCAGTACATCAAATCTTCCACTGGGATTCCTACCAATGCCCTACTTTTTCAAGTCACCTCAGCCACGTACACTCACCTGCATTTCCTTATTGTGGGTGAGCAGCAACTCCAGGTCCTGCAGCTTCTCCACAATCACCTCCTGGTACACCAGATTCATCTGCAGGCACGTCTCAGGGTCCTCGGGAAGTTCATCTCCCTCGTCATCCGAAACACTGTCAGGGAGCCGAGGTGCAGTTTCACTGACAGAGGCCTCCACCTGATGACAACAAAGTTACTTCTTCCTCTACCCTCTGCATTGTCTTAAAGACAAATTAAATATCTGGGGATCTAGTCAATAACCACAACAGGTTAAGAAGATTTAAAATGGAAATTGGCATGAAATTAGAGGTACCCAAGGCTTGCTTGCCAGCAATATCTCTCAGGTGGAAGGTTGTAGCTGTTTTCATTATAGTTCATTTATGCATTAATGGCAGAACCTTTTCCCCGTCCTCAAATATTCATGAGCTGGGAATCAGCTATATTCTTGAATTTCAATCCATGATAATGGTACTGTCAGTGCTGCTGCATAGGGAGATACAGTACTTGGAGCTATTGACACCGAGGGATGGAAAAGATCTCCAAGTCAGGAAAGTGGTTTACTTGGAAGGGAACTTGTAGGCAGTCCCGTGTACCTGCTGCCCTTATTGTTTAGAATGTGTAGGAAAGAACTGCAGATGCTAGATTAAATCAAATTAGACACAAACTGCTGGAGTAACTCAGCTGGACGGGCAGCATCTCTGAAGAGAAGGAATGCTGCTTGTCCCGCTGAGTTACCCCAAGCAGTTGGTTTCGCCCTTATTGTTTAGGTGACAGAAGCCACTGATTGAGAGGTGCTGCTGAAGAACCCACAGAACATTGTTGCAAGACTCTGTAGACGGTAGACACCAGAGGCACGGACGAAGGAAAGAAGGAATGAATGTTTAAGACGAGAACTGGGTTCTAATTAAGTGAGCCGCTACTTCCTGGAAGGGTTCACAGCTCCATCCAAGCCTTGGTATGTTGTAGATGGTGGAATGGATCTAGGAGTTAGTAGACCAATGCCGTGTAGAGTTTCAGACTCTGAGGAACTTCATATTTGTTTTGAGGGAGGTGTAAACAAGGATCAGTAGATTCCTAGAACAAAGCAGCTCACATAGAACCGAGGTTGTGCAGATTGAGTCTACTCATTGCAGCGTTGAAGAATGAGAGCAGATATTATTAAACCAAGGATTCTGAGGGGGTATTCAACAGGTTGGAGGCAGAGAAGATTTTTCCCCTTGTCGGGCTATCCAGAACTAGGAGGCCAAGTTTCAGAAGCACCTTTTCTCTTCTAATTCATTAACTGTTAAGAAACCCACAGCAATTGGCAACCCACCTACCGAAAAAATTGAGAAGAATTTGCAAATGAACAGTTTATGCACTGCTATCGAGATTGTTCAATGGCCTAGAGTATGGTCCAAGGCAGCCTGCCTTTTTATAAGCTGATGCTTGTTCAGAAAGAGATATTCTGGGATCAAATAAAGCAAAGAGGTCCTTACCAGAGAAAGGCAGTCCTCTTCTGCAGATTTTTCTTCAGCATCACATCCTGCCGGTGTAAGAAAGGGCATTACCTCACAAAAAAGGCAAGTCAGGATTCTGGGAGGAACATTAGTCTATATTGATGCAAGATATCCTCAACATGCATAAAATTGGAGTTACATCATCCTAACCCAGATAAGGAGCACTGCCATTCAATAATATCGACCAGCCTCCCAACAAATGTCCCAAGCAACCTTTTGCCGCCTTACATCCAGAGTTAAATTTTCCAGTTGTGATGAAAGTTCATCTGCATAAAACGTTAATTTTGTTTCATGCTGGCATTTCTAGCATCTTTAGTGTGTATCCCAGTATCATTAGACACAATAGCTGGATATATAAAGCACTGTTTAGGCACTGACACTAAACGCAAGCACCACTCACAATGCGTGCATTTTGGTCACTGGCGATTTTGAGCCACAATATCCTATTTAATTTTATGTATTATGCAGTAATCATGAAAGTGTATAATTAATAATATACAATATAATTCTTCATATTTTTATGGGAGGGATATAGAGAGAAAGAAGGAACAGGTTACTGATTCTGGCTGATCAGCCATGATCATATTGAATGGCGGTGCTGGGTCGAAGGGCCGAAAAGCCTACCCCTCCACCTATTTTCTATGTTTCCCTTTCCCTTCTGCCCAATGTTAGCTCAGAGAGAAGATTAAATGTTCATCTCCTGGTCAGAGACACCCAATGAAGGGTTGTCAATACCAGGTCAGAAAACTCTCAGCTCATCATAGCCCTTGATCCCCATTCAGATGACACATTCAGTGAATAAAAATGAAGATGATTAACTCTAGGTTTGTGGATCACATCCCTATCAAATGACCTTGTTAATCCAATCAAATGCCCTCCCTCACACCATAACAGCAACTTTCTCTTTTCTCTTTCAACCACTGCCTGATTATCTCTACTTATCCATACCTCTACCTCACCATAGCCATAATCACGAGTCTGAAGAGTCCCAACTCAAAATCCTGCTTGTCCATTTCCCTACACAAATGCTGCCTGCCCGGCTGAGTTCATCCTGCACTTTTTTTGTTCAAATTTTCAGCATCTCTTTCACTCCCTCCCATCCTCCCCGACTTATTCTTCTCTGACTTTACTGTGCTGTTCTCCTCATATTGCCTTCTCTTCCCCACTCCATAAAAGTACAATCTGGAACCAAGTGATGCAAAGGCCTCCTTGTAAGAGAAATAGGATATACAGGGAATGGAGGGATATGAATCATATGCAGGCAACTGAGGGCCGGGGTTAAGTTTATCTGGGTCATGTTTAGAACAGACATTGTGGGCCGAAGGGGCCTGTTCTTATGCCATACGTTTATATGTTTTACATGTAAAATTACCCTTCTTCCTACCTTTCCTTCGGTCACTCACAGTTCCTTTCTTTATCCATTTAACGTTAATATGTTTCTCTACCCAGCCGTTCACTAACTCTCTCTCTCTCTGTCTCCTCCCCCCCCCACCCCTTGCATCATTTTCCCCTCCTCGCTGGGCTGGGACGAACTCGTCCCCATCGCCCCACTCACTCACTCACCGCCCTCCTTGCCTCCCATCTCTTCAATGGCGTCCACTCCCAGGCGCCGTTCCAATTCCAGGATCTCCCAGCGAATCCGCTCTCTCTCCGCCTGCAGCGTCTCACTGCCTCCTTGGGCCTCCATCGCTGCAAAGCTGGAATAAATACAAGGCCTGGGCGGCCCTGGTGGAGTGGGCCAAGGGGTCAATGCACGGCGCAGCACCAACGTTTGAGATGTGCAACTCGCTCGGCGGCCATTTTGTGAGCACGACTCCCTGATCAGTGATCAGGCAAGTTTCCGGTTCCGGCTCAACCTTCAGCTCCTCCCCCAACACATCCAAAAAAACTCAGTACAAAGCAAAGATTATAGAGGATCTTTGGTACAAAGCTATAATCTTTGGTGCAAAGATCCACTATAAGATCTTTGACTCAGAGGTGCAAACCAAAGATCCTATAGCAGATCTTATAGGATCGTTGGTGCAAACTGCAAAGGTTTCATGTGCCGTTGCAGTCCTCCAAAATCCTGTGATCAACCAAACCAAAGATCCTAGGATCTTTGAACCAAACCACTCTGGTCCTCCACCCACATCTCATCAAAACGCAACACTTCTGAAGAAGGGTTTCGGCCCGAAACGTTACCTAATTGATTCCTTCACTCCATAGATGCTGCTGCACCCGCTGAGTTTCTCCAGCACTTTTGTCTACCTTCATCAGAACTCAGCCCTTCTTCCCTGTCTGACATCCATCGCCGTCAAAACTCCTTCCTTGTAGGACCAGGAAACCAAGAACCAAGATACAACCCATATCCCCCAATTCTAATCTAGCATCCCACCTCACCTGTCCCCAGCCAGTTCCTCAACTGTCCCCCATAATGACTTCTCATCTCTTTCTCATCATTCCAAGCCTCCGTGTCCCTACTAAACTCCATGCCACATGCACCTAAATTCCCATCACCTTTTCTACTGGAAACTCCAACACACCACAAGCCTTAAAGTGCATCCCTTAAACTCCCTTCCCATCGCACTGCAGCCTTTGCCCATTCCTCCCACATTTCATGTTCCAATCATCTCCGCTGTACCCAATCCTAGTTGCCATCATGCGCTCCCAATTGAACCCAATGCAATCAGTGGACCAGTTCCTCAGCTACCCAAGTTCACATTTCAACTAAGAGCAGTTTAAGATTATTTTAAAACCGGCAAACAAAGCTCGTCTCTTGAAGTGACAGTGAAACTGCTATGTTGTTATTGCAACAACAGTTTTTTTGAGTATTTCATTGAGAAATGTAACTACTGCCATGACATGTTTAAAAAGTGTTTGGTATTTAGAGGTACAGACAAAGCAGCGCACCAAGTCCACACTGACCATTGATTACTCATTTACATTAGTTCCATATTACCCCACATTCTTGTCCACTCTTTACATATTCGTGGCAATTTAGAGGCCAATTAACCTACAACCCCACACCTCTCCAGGACAAGGGAGGAAACTGGTGCACCCGGAGGAAACCTACACAGTCACAGGAAGAACATGCAAACTTTACAAAGACAGCACCCGAATCTGGCTCTCAGGTACTGCGAGGCAGCAGCTCTACCAACTGAGCCGCTGTACTGCACCTTCACTCCCATCACTCTTTTTCTACTGCAAACTCCAATTCACATCACAAGCCTCAAAATGCGTCCCTTAAATTCCCTCCGTCACACTGCAGTCTTTACCCATTTCAGATTTTAAAACGTAGCAATCATCTTCGCTGTACCCAGTCCCACATTTGGCATCATGCGCTGTCATTGAATCCAATGCATTTGTCACATCAGTGGACCGTACCTCATTGATCCAAGTTCAGAATTTCACCCAAGAGCAGTTTAAGAAATCAGATTGTTTTTTTGTTTTTTTTTAAATTGGTATTTTAAAGTGTTGAGACACAAATGGTTTTCCAATACCTCCTTGTGAAACATCAGTACTGCATTTATAAAGTTTGAGTCTATATAAGAATTAGGACTAAATGTTCAAGATAAATAAGCTGCATGACATGCACCACTCCTTTGGTCCTGCATAAGACCATTTACTTGCATTACCTGCATGAATCTCTGGAGCAGATTAAAACTTGACCACATAACTCAAACAAAAAAATGCTACCCAATGAGTCACAAGAAAGGGTGAGTTTTACATACAGGTAAACATTTCTTGGAAGAGTTATGGTAGTTTCATGAAACTAGAGGACAAAGTGAAATCAAGAATGTGGTTAGATGAAGAAATAAAAATGATAAAATTCAAGGACTTGAATTAACTTGACCCCATGAATTGTTAATTTATTCCTGTTATGTACATGAATTATAAGTTACTTCCTTCTCTCCAACGTATTGTACAAATTCTTAACTAAACATCTCAATGTTAAATATATAATCTCATCAAAACCAGTCCATTGAGGAACACAATTCAAAATCCATTTTTTTCTAATGTAATAATGCAAGGCAAATGACTGGTGTGAATGTGAATCGATATTGTTCATAGGTCTTTCTCTGCAGCAGTCATCCCATCCCCTACATATCTGCCATCATTACCCTTTAACGAGCGATCTAATGGGGATCAATTATTGAGGGGCATTAATAAGAATAGGAAAATTATTTACTTTAATGGGAAGCCCAGAGCCAAGAGCATAATTCTAAAATTAGAACAGGATCATTCAGATTTGATATCCGGAAGTCTGGAATTCTTCCCTATCCCAGTAAAGCTCGATAAAGACTGGCCATTGGAGGTTGCAAAACAGAGATTTCTTGTAAGATTACAGGTAACCAAGGCAGCTGTTAATTTAAGGCAATGATCTAAATGACTGGGATAAAAGGCTTGAAGATTGATGGCAATAGAGTCACAAAGCACAGAAGCAGGACCTTCAGACAAATTTGTCTATGCCGACCACGATATCTACCCTGGCTAGCCTCATTTGCCTGCATGTGGCCCATATCCCTCTAAACCTCTTCTATCTATGTGCCTATCCAAATGTCTTTTAAACATTGTAATTGTATCTGCCCCAACAAATACCTCTGGCAGCTAGTTCCATATACCCACTTGTGTATAAAATTTGCCACTTAGGTCCCTTTTAAATCTTTACCCTCTACCTTAAATCTATCTTTTCTAGTTTTAGACTTCCCTACTCTCTGATAAAGACTGACCATCCACCTTTTCCATATCACTCATGATTTCAAATACCTTTCGTGTCACCCCACAGCCCCCTGCACTCAAGTGAAAAATGTCCAGTGTCTCCATATAACTCAAGCCCCCCCCCCCCCCCAATCCCTGTAACATCGCAAGATCATCAACATTTACAGTGTACTACACGAGGTGATGCCATGTGGAAGGCAGGGGAGGAAATAATGCACTATAGGAAATTAAATAGAGAGCATGAGGCACATTCGTGGGCAGTGCCTGCTTCCCGCATGTTAAATTATTACACACAATCCAATTAAAACACAGCATTAAAAAAAACAGCAACAGAGGGCAGCTTTTTTTGCAAAGAGTGGAAGATGGCCAGAATCCATAATTTACTCACTAATATTATTGATGGATATAAATCCCTTCATAATTGATGGCATAATTCCACTTTCATACAAACAATAAGATGACTTTTGTGATGCTGAAGGTAGAATATAAATTTGGGATCCCACTAAATGAAAGAGGGCATTTCGGATAATTTCAAATGTAAATCTGGCCAGTCTAGTGGTGCAAGTGGCAGGTTCAGTCTGTGCTGGGGCAGTGGGGAGTCAAATTAATCAATTTCTCAGTGTTGTGTTGAATCATCTGGTGGGTGACGTTCGGACTAGGGTGGGTGGAGCTAGAGGAAGATGACTGCGTCAGCTAGGATCTTCCACTATGCAGTAAGGTGGTAGCTCAGAAATTCTGTCAAAGGACTTCAGTAGCTCAGATGCCAGCCGTAATGTTTCTGCTCCAGACATGAGCTGCCTAAAAGGGGAATAAAAAAAGTAGATATGAAGACACAGTGTGCAAGCTTGGCAAGTTTTGCATTGCTACTAATTGTGATCTTCTGTGAGTTACATAGATATAAATCTTCATAGGAAAAACATTTCTATTACATTAATTCTACTGGGATTTGAAACCAGACAAGCTGAGAAACATTCCATCTCTATAATAAACACAAAAAATGCTAGAAGCACTCAGCAAATTGGATGAGAAATAAGGTTAACATTTCAGGTCAAAGGCCCTTTGTCAGGTTTAATTCTGAATCCCTGTTATATAGGGTTAATGTGGACACTCCAAGTCATTCAACAATCACACCTATCCCTATGTCAGAGGGTAGGGCCACTCCTGGCCGAGCAACTGGGAACACTGTTGCCTGGGCTGTTCAAAGCCACACTGCTTGCCCTTGAACCCACAGAGTTACTGGGGACTCATCTTCTACTCCAATGGCAAAATGATGGTTTCATCTCCAAAATGTTCTCCTGGTCTGAACAGTGGAAGATGGAGAAGGCAGAATTAGCAATTCAATGAGGCACTTCAATGAAGAATGAATGAGAGATGGGTCTGAGAGATATTGGATAGATGTGGGAGATTTGGGGAAAGATTGTAGGGTACAAAATAAACAAAAGTGCTTCTCCTTCCTAACTACTTATCCCATTCACTTCAATTATTTCCCTCTCTTCCAGCATCTCCAATATTTAATTTGTTATTATAAAGCATTCAACGTCTTCCTGAAGAGTAAGTTGTCAGGTGCATACTTCACTGAGGTCTCTGCTTCATGTGCAGCCTTCACAAGATAATCTGAGGCAAGTCGAGCACTGTTTTTTGCTGAACTCAGAGCAGCAGAATCTTGAGATTGAAGTATTTCATTCTCAGACTTGGACTGTTGCAGTTCTGCCTGTCAGCACAAAACAAATACACAATGAGATCCACATACAGTGAAGCGTGAAGGAGAGGGAGAAGAAGGAGAGATAAGAGAGAGGAAGAGAGATGAAGGAGAGAAAAAAAGATGAGATAAAGGGGAGAAAGAGAGGAGAGACAGAGGATAGAGAAAGAGGGGAGTGAGAGAAATATTTAAAAAATAAAATAAAATTCACACCATACCTGTAGAGTTACAAGTTCCTGTCTCAGTTTAGTCACAGTGTTCTCTGCTTTCACAGCCCGTTTCTGAAATATATTAATAAATACAAAGACTTAATTACAAATCCAGTTATTTCAGTGCTGGTTGTTTCTCTCATACAACCTAGTTAATCAAAAGGTACTGATAATGCTTCAACCAATTTGAATTTGAGCCAGAAAATGTAATTTCCATCTGTGATCTGAGCCTCGTTAGCCACCTGGAACTATGACCTGAGACAAGATAGACACAAAATGCTGGAGTAACTCAGCGGGACAGGCAGCATCTCTGGAGAGAAGGAATGAGTGACATTTCGGGTCGAGACCCTTCTTCAGACTGAGAGTTAGGGGAGGGGGAGATACTTGAGATAACTTCACTTTGCACTTTTTTTTTTTTTTTTTAAGACCAAAGATGCAGGCGAGGCCACAAACGTGAAGGAGAACTGAACTGGGGTACAGCTTTGATGAACCCCCACAGAGTTGTTCCAAGGAGAGCTACATTAGCAGGGTTCTGCCCTTTCTCACAGGTTCTAACCTCACCGTCATCAGTTGCAGATTCTCTTCGACTTGTTGAACAATCGCTTCCAATGCTCGTGCCTCCTTCTCCTCTATAATTTTCCTTTTCTCCAGATCTTCTTCCAATCTCTTGGTCCTGGAAAAATGGCCAGTGGACACTGCATTATAGCACATCATTACAGCACATCAATGTCGCTGTTTGAGTTCCCCCAGAGTAGCAACACAAAATGTCCCTTTACCACCATATGTCATTCCCCACTGTCTTGACGATGTGCATGTTCTTTAACACCAATTCCCGTAGCACCCTCCTTTCCCTAAATGCAATAGCAATTTTACACAAGAGTAGTGATTATACTATGCAGTGATTTTCTGCAGTACCACTACAACTAGCTTGTCATGTGGCCTACAACGAACAAGTGAAAGGTCAGAGTCCAAGCCCTTCCAGCCAACCTCCAGCAGTTTCAGAATCAGCCGCTTCCTACCGGAGACCCGATCCCGAAGTCCGCAGGAGGAATACAAGTGCTGTAGTTCAATTTGCTCAATTTGATCCCAGTATCCTTTTTATTGTTGGGGAGACATTAGTCCAAGCTGGCTGTATAGCCAACCATCTGTCACTGTCAGTAAACAATGACACCTTGAACTAGGAGTATTGAGTTCATTCAAGAGCTGAAAGGTAGCTCTCAAATAAACATCAGGGGGCAAAAAAAACCCCCCCACAAAAAGCAGATCATTGTTGCACTGCATTTTCTATTCATGCTGCATTCACTTATGAACTATTTTCAAAATTCTTATACTCAGCTCTTCGTACCTCCTTACATGGTCCTTTGCCAGTTGCTTTGCTTCTTTAGTCTGTCTTCGTAATAGGGCATTTTCTTCTTTCAGCTGGAAGAGGAACATGGGTTATTCTTGATGCCCCTGGTGTTGCCTTTTGCTATCCCCAGACTCAATCTTTCTATTGCTCTCTTGGAAGGCTCTCCATCTTCCACCAAACCCATCCAAAAGTCTGCTGTCTGTATTCTCACTCACACATACTTCTCTTTGTGCACCTTGTTTGCTGCAATATAGTACCTCCTTGAACAGCAACAGGTTAGATTTAAAATTCTCATCCTCATGTTTAAATCCCTTAACACATTTGCCTTTCATCGTCTCTAAAGCCTCCTTTAATCTATCAATGTTTGCATTGCTCCAACCATTTATCCATACATCACATCCTACTGAATACCAAAATTCCCTCTGAAAACATCACGATCCTCTTTACAGATCGATTGAGTAAATCCATTGCTTTGCTTTCATCTCATGTCTACATTTTTTTTCAAATATTTATCCAATTTCCTGCTTACCTCTCCATAGCTCTCAAATCTTAATTGGTGCTTTAATGAAATCCAAGTTGTGGGGAGGGAGGGATGGGAATACCAGCATTTTGAAAGATATGAACTTACTTTCTCATTGCTTAGCAACTGACTTTGATAGAGAACCTCCCCGACCAAGTCAAAATTATCTTTTGGAGAGTCATGGCCATCGCAAGGAGGCTGGAGCTGTGAGGTTGCATCCCATTTGTTATGACCCTGCTCTCCTTCCTCCTCCTCTTCATCATCCACTTGCCACTCAGACAGTGCATATTGGACGCTGTCGTGTTGCGGTAGCTCGGCTGGGCTCAGAGTTGGCGGGTTGGGGGAGTCAATGCGGAGCAAGTCAGAAAAAACTAACTCATGAGCAGCCTCAATAACGGCAGGCTGGTACGTTTCACTCCAGTCATCATCCTCTTCATCCAAAGAAGGACTGTTGGGCATCGGATCGGGAAAGTAGCTCTCCGGAAATTCAGCCTCAAGTTCAATTCTTTGGGTGCAGCCAGACCCTTCTCAAAGGCAATTCCTGTGGAGCCCTGCAATGGAAGGTTTGAGTGAGGACAGGCAGGGGACAGAGGTGTGGAGGGAAGCGGTGTGGAGGGAAGCGGTGGAGGAAAACAAGTTTAGGGTTATTATTGTCACGTTGTTACCGAGGTAAAGTGAAAAGCTTTGTTTTGCATGCTATCCAATCTGATCAAGTAATGCTGTACATAAATGCAAACATTCCAAACTGAAGGATCCAAGGTAGAGCATTGTAGCACATCAGTTCCACAGACAAAATCCAATGACTACAATGGGGTAGAAGAATCAGACTGCTCCCTAGCTTATGGAAGGACCATTTGGACACCGATAATAGAGGGGAAGAAGCTGTTCCCGAGTTTGGCGATGTGCACTTTCAAGCTTCTGTAGCTTTTGCCCGGGAGCATGGAGAAGGAGGAATGGCAGGGGAAGAACCAGTACCTTGGCTGCTTTTCCAAGGCAGCATAAAGTGTAGGTGGAGTCAATGCTGGGGTCTGGTCTCCTGAACTGGAGGTGGACCAATAACCTGACAGAGACATTTGCTAGAGCTACTTAAGACAGTTTAAAATAGTCTTGTAAGCGGGGTTGTGCCCGAAGGGCGAGCGAGGGAGATGTGAAGGCTAAGGCAACCGCTCTAAGTTAAAGAGAGCAGGTCCAGCATAACAGGGAACAAGGCAAGTGTGTTGGTTTAAATTGCATTTATTTCAATGCAAGAGGCCTGACAGACAAAGCAGATGAATATAAGACATAGATAGGAATATTGACCGGGATATTATAGAAATGTGGATGAGTCAAGAGTCATCAGCCATGGTCACAGGGAATGGTGGTGCTGGCTTGAAGGGCCGAATGGCCTATTCCTGCACCTATTGTCTTTGTCTATTGTCTAAAAGGGTTTTATTGTAATATGTCCCAAAACAGAACAATGAAATTCTTACTTGCACAACAGATTACTTGCACAAACACGGTGATCAGTAGACACCATTATAAACAACAAAAAGCTCAATATATAAAAACAAAAAAAAACCATATCGTGCAAAATCAAAAACCAAGCCCCAAATCCCTAGTGCAATCAAGACAGCTCAGAGTTCAACCTTTAGTTGGAGTTCGTATTGTTCGTAGTTGGAGTTAGTTGGAACGTAGTTTGTGAACAGGAGTGGCAGTTCAATGTTCCAGGGCACAAATGCTGCAGATAGAGTTGGAGGTAAAGAGGAGGAGGAGCTGTATTTTTTCACTAGGGAGAACATCACACCAGTATTTAGAGAACATATTGCTGGTATCATTTGGCAAGGCTATTTGGGTGAAATTTAGAATAAGAAGACCATAGATGCTGCCTCACCCGCTGAGTTTCTCCAGCATATTTGTCTACCTGCATAAGCAGCTTGGTCGGCATGGATGCGTTGGACTGCAGGGCCTGTTTCCATGCTGTATAGCTCTATGACTTTATGATGAGGGGAATGTCTGGGAATATAATATTGGCCATTTATATGGTATCCGTAGAGTACACAAGGAGTATTATCAAAGAAACAATTGCACTAAGCTACATTCCCAAGACATTGTATCTACTGTTTAAAAAAAATTGAGAACAATTGTTTTTCTAGATCAGTTAACAAGACAGCCATTGCAAGATGAAAATCATTTTAATGACCAAAGGACAACTAATTAGAATCAAGGATTGTAGCACCATATCTAAGTTGTTGATCTGACATGTTACGCATGCATCAGCTCTGAAATCCTGACAGGGCCAGATCTACTGGATATGGGGAGGATATTTCCCTCGACTAAGATCAAGGATGAGCATACTCAGTCGGTGGGCGATAGGGAGTGAAATAAGGGTGTTTCTTCACTTAGGTGAACCTGGGAATTCTCTTCCACTGAGGCTATAAGGCAAGTCACTGCATGTTTAAAGTAGATATATTTCTAGACAGTGGGAAGAAAGCAGGATAATGGCTTGTAATAGATGATCAACTATCATGTTGATTGGCATAGCAGGCTTGTAGGGCCATACGGTGTATTTTCTCCGATTCCATTAAATTTTAATCTCTCTACCCCCTCCTCCTCCTTAATTAGCTGGTAAACACTTCTATCTGTCCTAATATACCTATATATGGATCATTGTAGGTTCTGTATTATAAACACACTTGTGAAGTATATTAAAACATAAGACAAGAGAGAAATGGCCCTCGTGCTACTCCAATAAGATCATAGTTGATCTACATCAACTCCATATCCCCCGATTCCCTGGTATTCAACATCTGTCAATCTAGTCTGAATTGTAGTCTGCAACTGATGACCCTCATGGCTGGGTTAGAACATTGCAAAGCGTCACACCAATTCGAGTGAAGACGTTTCTCTTCATCTCATTCCTGGATGACTTACATCATCTGATTGTGAACTCTGGCTCGAAGCATTTCAGACGGGGTGCATAGCCTCTCATTATCCTTTTCCCGAAATGCTTACTCTAATAAATGTCATTGCTATGAGAATATAGGCCCATACAGCACCTTCAGTTGATGGTGGATCTGCTTTCTCATCTCTTCCCTTTTCGGTTGTTGATCGACTTTTAACCTGACAAATTCCTTAAGGAAAAGGGTTTGATTCTTCATCATTCTTTTCCTTTTCACCTGGAAGTGACAGAAAATGAAATGATACAGTTGGATCAATGTATGGCAACATTTTGCTGTACGAGCTGGTCTGATTAGGGCAGTTGCAAATTGGTAAATTGGGTTTTCATGCTCTAGGTTAGGAAGGTGGGGGAAATATATAATCACAGTGTTCTTGTACTGGTGGTTTATACTAGGAAACACCCGGTGGAGATTGAAAGGTTTATTAGTGTGATACTCTGGAATAGGCAAAAGGACACAAAGTGCTGGACTAACTCAGCAGGTCACCCAGCATCTCTGGAGAACAAGGATAGGTAACTTTTCGGGTGCTCCACACTGCAATAGATAGATGGGTTGCCTTGCGAGAAGAATTCGGACAGGCTAAGGGTATTTTCACTAGAATTCAGAAAAGTGGAGACTCGATTGAAATGTACATAATTCTGAAGGGCCTTGACCGGATGTCTATAACTGGAGTCACTGTTTAAAACTAAGGGGTCACTATTTCAAGACAAAGACAAGGCAATCCTATTTTTGTTATTCCCATTTTTGAAATCTCTTCCTCAAAGATAGATAAATGGAATGCCCTGACCAGCTGAGTTACTCCACACTTTGTGTCTTTTGTTGGATTTTGTAACTGTTGTGCTATAATGCTGAGAACTACATTCTGTACTTTGGTATCCATACCTTCACTCTACCTGCAAAACAAGGAACTGCAGGTGTCGGTTTACAGAAAAGACACAAAGTGCTAGAGTAACTCAGCTGGTCAGGCAGCATCCCTGGAGAACATGCATAGGGAACATGTCAGGTCGTGTCCAGCCTGAAATGTCACCTATCCACATTTTCCAGAGATGCTGCTCTGTCCCCTCACTCCAACTATTGTACTTGAGTTTGGCTTGATTGTATTATCTGAATGACTGGATAGCATGTAAAATAATACTTTTCACTGTACCTCGGTACACGTGACAATAATAAACCTAAACTAACGATTCTAGGTAAGTAAGGGGCGGGTGGTAAGGTTTAGGACAGGCAGTCAGGAATGTAGAGACAGATTTGTAAACAGAGCAGTCTCTATTTTGCTTGTATTTGCCGCCCATCCCTGCCAAAGACTGAAGCTCCCAGAGACCACGGACAACAGTTCAATGCCTCCAATTCCACCACAACTCAAACACGAGGGGGGGGGGGGGGGGGGGATCAACACAAATGCTGGAGACAGTCACTCAGCGTGTCAAGTTGCATCTCTGGAGAGAAAGAATGGGTGATATTTCTTGTCGAGATGCTTGTTCAGACTGAGAGTCACGGGAGAGGGAGACTAGAGATATGGAAGGACAAGGTATGAAAACGACAGATTAAAGTAGACGATGGTCAAGGTAGTGTACAATCACTCCATCCCTCCCCACCCTAGTTCTCCAACTAGTTTCACTGTCATGATTACTTTTACTGATTATATGCCTATTCACACAATGTCTGTCGTGAATAGACATATAATCAGGCATACCAGAATAGGCATGCCCTTCCATATCTCTAGTTTCCCTCTCGCCATGACTCAGTATGAAGAAGGGTCTCGACCCGAAACCTCGCCACACCCTCTCTCCAGAGATGCTGCCTGCCTGACCCGCTGAGTTACCCCAGCATGTTGCCTCTGTCTACAATGGTTTCATGTTAGCCGAGGGGGAACCTCACTTGCAAATGAGACCAGACCTTCTACTTGTCAGCCGAGGGCGAGGGTGACAATCAGTAAAACCCCGGCTGCGAGGTAAAAGTCGCATCTTCTCCCACTTTGTCATCGGGTGCATGGAGAGCTCCCGCAGTCACAACGCCCATTACTGCCGCCGCCTCCTCCTCCTCACCTCGCTCTCCCCGGGAACTCATCCTCATCGTCCCCCCTCGGCCTCAGGCCCGGTCGCTAGGCGGTTGTCAAGGGGCGCCTGACCCCGGAACCTGTATCCCTCTGGTGGGGGCGGGAGATCAAGCGGCCGGAAGTCGATAGGTATCTTTGGTCAAGATGGCGGCGCGCATAACGAGGCTGAGGCCGTGGGCTCAACTCCGCAGGTAATAGGCGCGCTGTGGAGCTCCGCTTCTCGCTTTCCCGTCTGTCTCAGTGCCGTTCGGCGGCTGGGCGAAGGCGTTAACCATCCGTTCTCTCCGCTCTTCTCTCCAGGTGCGGCCTCGCCGGCAGCAGGCGCTACAGCAGCGCGGTTACCCGGGGTGCCGCTCTCCACGCCGCTGCCCCACCTGCCCATTCCCACCTACGGCCACCGTGGACGGGCACGACAAACACGAGACCGCACTCACGGTGCTGGAGAACGGCTTGCGGGTCGCCTCGCAGGACAAGTTCCGGCCAATTCTGCACCGTAGGCGGTGAGTGGGGAAAGGCTCACGAGTTGTGTCAAATCTGGCCGCTATTATTCTCCAACCCACTCACACACACAAATCAGGGTATCTGATCGTTATCGCAAATAAGCATTTGTTACCGCCTGTTCTTAATTAGCTACAGTGATGAGTTTTACACAAAAGTACGTAAATTCGCCGCTAGCAGCCTGGTCGTGCAATAGATCGAGTGACATGGTTCTTCTGGTCCACCTTACAGTCATATGATCTGATTTATCTTTGATGTACAACTTGTCCTGGCCTTCGATATAGTCAAGATCTGTGCATAATAAAGTTTGCATTTAATAAACTCCAAAAATGTGCAGTCTTTGAATTGACCCATTTCTCCTTGCTCCTTATCTGCCTGTTGAGTTTACTTTATTGTCCCAGTATTTATTTTATTAGTTATGTCCATTATTATTGCCATTATAAAGAGGCAATGTACTCAAGGTTTTAGCCTTTCCAGCAGCAGCAACGGTTCTAGGAATTTAATCCAGTCAGTCTATATAACATTCATGCACTCACTTTGAGGATACCTTTATTTCTACTAAGAGACAGTGAGTAAAGGCTTGCTTGTAATCAATCATGTATGTCTTTCCGCTGACTGGATAGCACCCAACAAAAGCGTTTCACTGTACCTTGGTACACATGACCATAAACTAAACTATACTGAATATTGTTGAACATAGACACGAGGAACTGCAGATGCTGGTCGGCAAAAAAGACACAGCACTGGAGTAAGTCAGTGGGTCAGCAGCATCTTTGGAGGATATGAACATCCTGTTGCTCAGGACCTCACTCACCTGGACCTGCCACAGAATTCAACCTCACTTTATCTTCCACCGGATCCATGCCTTCAGTCTTTATCCATGTTCTCCTGAGGTGCTGCCTGACCTGCTGAGTTACTCCAGTACTTTATCTTTTTAATTCTAATATTGCCGAATCTCGTTTAATAGCACAACCCTCTCATCCCAGACCTTGGGTATGCAAGCAAAGAATTTCATTGTGACAATGACAATAAAGTATTCAATTCAATTCCGAATCAATCACAGTACATTGATTTCGAGGTCGTATATATTAATCTTTAATTTTTTTAAACACTACTGACAAAAATAGAAGATGCTTGCAATTCTTCGCAGGTCAGACAAGATCTGTGGAAAAACAGATGATAAAGGATCATAAACAGATTCTCTCTCCACAGATACTGCTTGACCAGCTGAGTATCTACAGCATTTCTGATTTTACATTCAGATTTTGATATGGCTCCATTGCCAGTCAATGGTTGCATGTGGCGTTTCAACCCAGTCTACTCTTGCACTTGCTTTTGTGTTTTTATTCCATCTCCAATGTTTTATTCACCCTCTCCTGTTGTACCCACTTTGATGACAGAATCTGTATCAACCCCCTTTAGGAATTCCTTCACAAAATTCTTCTATTTTACTTCTATCGGCCCTCAATTCTTGTGCTAGGGTTCAGTGTCTCTTCTTTGCGCGTGTCCTAAGGTATTTTATGTACAAAATAAGGCTTGGGTGAGATGTTGGCTGAGAATGCTGCTTATACATGGGGTTATGTCTTTCAGTTTTAGTGAATGCTGGATCAAGGCACGAGGGTAGCATTTCCCAGTGGAATTTCGCACTTTTTGGAAAAGCTGGCATTTTCGGTACATATCAATATTTCCACATTTTATCTCAAAGCTTAATATTTGGTTCTACGCACATTTAAAAAAAATAATATGTATATATAAATACCAGAGAGGAGTGCAGACTATTGCTGTCATTCATTTCTTCACCGGATAGAGATAATTACCAAAAGACCCAGAGACGAGATGAGGAGTTTTTTTTCCCTCACAAGTTGTGATCTGGTTTGCACTGCCTGAAGTGATGATGAAAGCAGATTTAATGGCTAATTTCAAACCACTGGAATTGCGAGGAAGCTGTCTCACTTACCCCTTGTTAGTTGGTGTACAGCGATAGACTAGAATTGAATCGGGACATTCCTTGGTAATTTAGCTTTTAACTGACAGCTAAGGCTAACTAACCAGTACTTATTTTGCTTTCATACAATGGTCTTCATATCTTGTCTCACTGACCAAAGCTCACTTATTGCCTGTGCTACGAGAGTTTTTTCCTCGATAATAGCTTTCTATTATAAACCTTAGAAAAGGTGCAGGAGATAGTACTTCATCGTCTCGTCTTGAGTGTCTGAGGTGAAATGGGGCTTTTTAAGCTTGTAACTGGCTGTGTGTTTTATCTTCAGTCTACGGCACAGTTTGGCTCCAAAGATGAATTCTCCGCCCTCTGAAAAGCACGGTGGGATCTGCGACCTGCCAATCTTCAGGTGAAATACAATGCAGGTGGTTGTGACCCCACTGATTGTGTGCGCGAGTCCTGGACACGACTGCAACAAGTAACTAGACACTGGTGCAGAGCATTGAGCTCACCCAGACTGCATTGGTTCCCAACTGATGGGTTTAAGATGCGTTTCCATTTGATTTCTAGTGCTGAGCATTGTAGTTGGTCACAATGCCCTTTTGAACTAGAGGAGGGATCAGTCAGAGCTTGCAATCTATGAGCTAAAACCAACCCATGGGGCTATAATTAGAGCAGCAGATTAGTGTTAGAAGTGATTAATCTTTTATATTCAGGTTTACACATGAATTTAGTTGGGTTGATGCTTCATTTAGGTCATGAGGTTAATCCCAGTGATGGCGGGACTGTTCATATGCAGAAAGATTGGAAAGGCAGGGCTGGTCTTCACTGGAATTTAGAAGGATGAGAGGGCATCTTATAGAAACGTATAAAATTCTACAAGGACCCGGACAAGCTAGATGCAGGAAAAATGTTCCCAATGTGGGGGAGTCCAGAACAAGGGGCCAGAAGTCAAGAATAAAGGGGAGGCCATTTAAAATTGAGATGAGAAAACTCTTTTTCACCCAGAGAGTTGTGAAATTTGTGGAATTCTCTGCCACAGAAGGGAGTGGAGGCTATTCACTGGATGAATTTAAAGAGCGTAGATAGAGCTCGAGGGGCTAGCGGAATAAGGGGTAGGGGGAGGAGGCAGGCACGGGTATGATTGTGGTGATGTGCCGTGATCACAATGAATGGTGGTGCTGGCTCGAAGGGCCAAATGGTCTCCTGCACTATTTTTTTATGTTTCTATTAGACAATAATTGGATAATCTAAGATCGGAAAGAAACGGATTCCAAAGCGTCCATTCAGTCCCAGAATAAGCATTTGTGTTCACTTGTGTTTCAGGGACACCACAATGTTTGCTGTGTCTGCGGAGGTGAAGGGCCTGGAAACAGTAATCAATCTGCTGGCTGATGTGGTGCTGCAGCCCAGACTCACAGGTAACATGAGGTGTGGGCGTTGCTACTTTAATCTTCTGACCAGCTTTATGAAAGCACTTTTAATTCCTTTTTATTTTTAAAGTTAACTTGCAAGTCTGCAACCTTGTACAATGGAACAAAAATACAAAGTGCTGGAGAACTGCTGTAGCTTTGGGAGCAACAACAGCAGCAGGAGCTTAGCAAGAGATACGACTGATTGGCTCTCGCCCAAGTGGGAGGAGAGAAGTGAAAACAGTTTAAGTACAGGTCAAGGACAGGCAGACTTGACTCAGAACTGCTGTAGCTTTGGGAGCAACAGCAGCAGGAGTTTAGCAAGAGATACGACTGATTGGCTCTAGCCCAAGTGGGAGGAGAGAAATGAGTCAGTGCTGGGAAAACAGTTGAAAACTGAGGAATTGTTTGTAAATGGTAAATCAGGCAATTTATCAGTCAGTTAAGCAAGACTGCTCTTAGCGAGCGGCAGTGCAGTGAGTGAGCGGCCTTGCGAGGGAAGTGCCCTGTGAGTAAAGTGTGAGTCTTTGGCTCGAGAGTCTTCGAGAGGAGGAGCTGAGGAGAGGAGACTACGCAAAACACTGCAGGGAGAGACGAAAGAAGGAGATGTCAGGCAAGCTGATTCAGTGTGCGCTTGCAGTATGTGGGAGGTCAAGGACACCGCTGGTGCCTCTGGCTGCTACA
Organism: Amblyraja radiata; assembly: GCF_010909765.2. Taxonomy (NCBI): domain Eukaryota; kingdom Metazoa; phylum Chordata; class Chondrichthyes; order Rajiformes; family Rajidae; genus Amblyraja; species Amblyraja radiata. The sequence continues at coordinate 7,599,250 of NC_045987.1, read as the reverse complement.
AATGCGAAAAGTGCATCCAGGTAGAGCTCCTGAAGGGCCGTGTTGGGGAACTGGAGAAGCAAGTGGATGACCTCCGGTTCGTCCGAGAAACGGAGTCGTTCCTCGACAAGTCCTACAGTACGATTGTTACACCTAAGGTACTGGAAGAGAGAAGGTGGGAGACAGTGAGAACGGGAGGGAAGCATGGAATGCCAACGTCCCCGGGTGTTGTACCTCTTGTGAACAGGTTCACCCACTTAGATGCGAATAGGGCTGTTGAGCCAAAACCAAAAAGACCTAAGGCAGGCAACGCCATTGTAGTAGGAGACTCCATTGTGAGAGGTACGGACAGGGGTTTCTGCGGCAACAGACGGGATGCGAGGATGGTGTGCTGCCTTCCTGGTGCCAGGATCCAGGATGTCACGGACAGAGTGCAGAAAATCCTCAAGGGCGAAGGTGAACATCCGGAAGTGGTAGTGCATGTCAGCACAAACGATGTCGGAAAGAAGGGGATGAATATTCTGCAGCGTGACTTTAGAGAGCTCGGAAAAATGCTGAAAAGCAGGACCTCCAGGGTTGTTATCTCCGGTTTGCTTCCAGTTCCTCGTGCTGGCGAGAGCAGGAACAGGGAGATACGGGACCTGAACGTGTGGCTGAGGAACTGGTGCACGGGGCAGGGATTTAGATTCTTAGATCACTGGGATCTGTTTTGGGGTAAGGGGGAACTGTACAAAAGGGACGGATTGCATCTTAACAGGTGTGGGACCAGCATTCTGGCAGGCAGGTTTGCCACTGCTACACGGGTGGTTTTAAACTGAATAAGGGGGGTGGGGTGTCGAATGGGCTAGTGGAGGATGGAGTTAAAGGGAAAGGGTTTCTTAAATGTGTGAGCGTAGAGACAGAGGGGGTGTAAAATGAGGGTAGAAGCAATAGGTAGCAAGGTGAAAAGTAAAAGTGGCAGGCCGGAAAATCCAGGGCAAAAATCAAAAAGGGCCACTTTTCAACAAAATTGTATAAGGGGTAAGAGTGTTGTAAAACAAGCCTGAAGGCTTTGTGTCTCAATGCAAGGAGCATTCGTAATAAGGTGGATGAGTTGAATGTGCAGATAGCTATTAATGACTATGATATAGTTGGGATCACGGAGACATGGCTCCAGGGTGACCAAGGCTGGGAGCTGAACATCCAGGGATATTCAATATTCAGGAGGGATAGAGAGAAAGGAAAAGGAGGTGGGGTAGCGTTGCTGATTAGAGAGGAGATTAACGCAATGGAAAGGAAGGACATTAGTTTGCAGGATGTGGAATCGGTATGGGTAGAGCTGCGAAACACTAAGGGGCAGAAAACGCTGGTGGGTGTTGTGTACAGGCCACCTAACAGTAGTAGTGAAGTTGGAGATGGTATCAAACAGGAAATTAGAAATGCGTGCGACAAAGGCAAAACCGTTATAATGGGTGACTTCAATCTACATATAGATTGGGTGAATCAAATTGGCAGGGGTGCTGAGGAAGAGGATTTTTGGAATGTATGCGGGATAGTTATCTAAATCAACATGTAGAGGAACCAACGAGAGAGCAGGCTATTTTAGACTGGGTATTGAGTAATGAGGAAGGGTTAGTTAGCAGTCTTGTTGTACGTGCCCCCTTGGGCAAGAGTGACCATAATATGGTTGAGTTCTTCATTAGGATGGAGAGTGACATTGTTAATTCAGAAACAATGGTTCTGAACTTAAAGAAAGGTAACTTTGAGGGTATGAGACGTGAATTGGCCAAGATTGACTGGCAATTAATTCTAAAAGGGTTGACGGTGGATATGCAATGGAAGACATTTAAAGACTGCATGGATGAACTACAAAAATTGTTCATCCCAGTTTGGCAAAAGAATAAATCAGGGAAGGTAGTGCATCCGTGGATAACAAGGGAAATCAGGGATAGTATCAAAGCGAAGGATGATGCGTACAAATTAGCCAGAAAAAGCAGCATACCGGAGGACTGGGAGAAATTCAGAGACCAGCAGAGGAGGACAAAGGGCTTAATTAGGAAAGGAAAAATAGATTATGAAAGAAAACTGGCAGGGAACATAAAAACTGACTGCAAAAGTTTTTATAGATATGTGAAAAGAAAGAGATTAGTTAAAACAAATGTAGGTCCCTTGCAGTCAGAAACAGGGTGAGTTGATCATGGGGAACAAGGATATGGCGGACCAATTGAATAACTACTTTGGTTCCGTCTTCACTAAGGAAGACATAAATAATCTGCCGGAAATAGCAGGGGACCGCGGGTCAAAGGAGTTGGAGGAATTGAGTGAAATCCAGGTTAGCCGGGAAGTGGTGTTGGGTAAATTAAATGGATTAAAGGCCGATAAATCCCCAGGGCCAGATAGGCTGCATCCCAGAGTACTTAAGGAAGTAGCTCCAGAAATAGTGGATGCATTAGTAATAATCTTTCAAAACTCTTTAGATTCTGGAGTAGTTCCTGAGGATTGGCGGGTAGCAAACGTAACCCCACTTTTTAAGAAGGGAGGGAGAGAGAAAACGGGGAATTACAGACCAGTTAGTCTAACATCGGTAGTGGGGAAACTGCTAGAGTCAGTTATTAAAGATGGGATAGCAGCACATTTGGAAAGTGGTGAAATCATTGGACAAAGTCAGCATGGATTTACAAAAGGTAAATCATGTCTGACGAATCTTATAGAATTTTTCGAGGATGTAACTAGTAGCGTGGATAGGGGAGAACCAGTGGATGTGGTGTATCTGGACTTCCAGAAGGCTTTCGACAAGGTCCCACATAAGAGATTAGTTTACAAACTTAAAGCACACGGCATTGGGGGTTCAGTATTGATGTGGATAGAGAACTGGCTGGCAAACAGGAAGCAAAGAGTAGGAGTAAACGGGTCCTTTTCACAATGGCAGGCAGTGACTAGTGGGGTACCGCAAGGCTCAGTGCTGGGACCCCAGCTATTTACAATATATATTAATGATCTGGATGAGGGAATTGAAGGCAATATCTCCAAGTTTGCGGATGACACTAAGCTGGGGGGCAGTGTTAGCTGTGAGGAGGATGCTAGGAGACTGCAAGGTGACTTGGATAGGCTGGGTGAGTGGGCAAATGTTTGGCAGATGCAGTATAATGTGGATAAATGTGAGGTTATCCATTTTGGTGGCAAAAACAGGAAAGCAGACTATTATCTAAATGGTGGCCGACTAGGAAAAGGGGAGATGCAGCGAGACCTGGGTGTCATGGTACACCAGTCATTGAAAGTGGGCATGCAGGTGCAGCAGGCAGTGAAGAAAGCGAATGGTATGTTAGCTTTCATAGCAAAAGGATTTGAGTATAGGAGCAGGGAGGTTCTACTGCAGTTGTACAGGGTCTTGGTGAGACCACACCTGGAGTATTGCGTACAGTTTTGGTCTCCAAATCTGAGGAAGGACATTATTGCCATAGAGGGAGTGCAGAGAAGGTTCACCAGACTGATTCCTGGGATGTCAGGACTGTCTTATGAAGAAAGACTGGATAGACTTGGTTTATACTCTCTAGAATTTAGGAGATTGAGAGGGATTCTTATAGAAACTTACAAATTCTTAAGGGGTTGGACAGGCTAGATGCAGGAAGATTGCTCCCGATGTTGGGGAAGTCCAGGACAAGGGGTCACAGCTTAAGGATAAGGGGGAAATCCTTTAAAACCGAGATGAGAAGAACTTTTATCACACAGAGAGTGGTGAATCTCTGGAACTCCCTGCCACAGAGGGTAGTCGAGGCCAGTTCATTGGCTATATTTAAGAGGGAGTTAGATGTGGCCCTTGTGGCTAAGGGGATCAGAGGGTATGGAGAGAAGGCAGGTACGGGATACTGAGTTGGATGATCAGCCATGATCATATTGAATGGCGGTGCAGGCTCGAAGGGCCGAATGGCCTACTCCTGCACCTAATTTCTATGTTTCTATGTAAATCAGTAACTGGAGGAGATGGATAGGTGACATTTTGGGTTGGAACCGTTCTTCAGACTGCAGTCTTAAGGGTCCCGACCCGAAACGTCGCCCATCCATGTCCTCCAGTGGAGGTGCTGTCCGACCTGCTCAGTTACTCCAGCACTTGTGCATACTTTTGTAAACCAGTATCTGCAGTTCCTTATGACTCCACTTTAAAGAATGGTCAGTACCTATGGTGTGAAATCCCACAACTGTTTTCTGCTTTACAATGCAGTCAACTCATTGAAGTGATTCACTGGAATCTTCTCTAACACTTCTGCTCTCCTGCAGGGACTGGATGGTGTCTGGTGGGATTGTGCTGGGGCTGCTGGTTTTCCTCCAGCCTGATGCATAGAGGTTGCCATCTCCTCAGGTGTTTCCCACTGATTTGGACACTGCAGCAAACAAGTTTTTGGAAATATTGCACTCTTGAGCTGTTTGACTAATCATGGATTATCCATTTGTCTAATGAGTCATTCACTTTGGTGCAAGAAGACTTAATAACATGTAAAACAACCAGGCAGTGTTGTTGCCTACTCAGCTTTCAGAGATACTGGAGGCTTCATCAAGTATCTCCCAGCTCCTGAGGTCTTGCCATCATTCACACCCAGAAAAACAGCACCTCTGATAATGCAGCTACCATTGTGTCGTACTGTCTGCCCAAAGTAAAAGGCTGCAATCTCCAAATGAACTTGACCTTCAACATCTGGCCCTGAAGCGAGAGGGCGAGTGATTTAGGTTGTTTCTCTGCATTTGGAGCCTACATTCCCTAGGAATGCCAGTATTGATATGGTTGTCAATCTTTTCTTTGCCACAGATGAGGAGCTGGAGATGACCCGAATGGCTATCCGCTTTGAGCTGGAGGACTTGCAAATGCGACCGGACCCTGAACCCCTTCTAACTGAAATGATTCATGCGGTAATGTAACTAGTCAAAGTGAGACCCTTGGGTTGGTGACTCTTGAACAGGGGGAGATCATTCAGTCATCATCAACATGAATGGAGGAGGGTATTCAGCTCCCGCGACCAGTAATGTGGATATTGGGCCCACTCCACCTCTTAAGCCTGTTGTGCCTCTCAGTTAAATCACAGCTGATTTATATTTAATACCATTTGCCCTCCTTTACTCCACAGTGCTTAATAAATCAAGAAATGTGGATTTCACTGTTAAAAATTACATTTGTCCTGTAGAATCCTCTTTATTTTTGGAGGGGGTGGTGCGAGGTGGCCGTTGCCCTTTATATGAAGAGGTTGATTGTGATATTGGCCACATTGATGTAGTTTTATTGTTACAATGCATCGTTGCAGATTCACTAATTGGAGGAAATGATTTCTCTATCTGTCCAGCTAGATTGTATTAAATGTTTGAAACACTTGGATTTGTCTACAATAATTTTATCCCCAGTGTTATTCTGGTAAATCTATGTTGCGCACCATCACCACCCCCTTCCCTTCCTCTGAGACTAGGGAAAGGTGGTGCCCTGAACTGAATGCATTGAACCCAGTTGAGATCTAACCTGAGAACTAAAATGAAGAATCACTTTGTATTTTAGTTTCCTTAAGTTAAAAGAGAATTAAAAAATCTGAATCAGGAGGTATAAGGGAGCAGAGTGGGAAAGCTGGGGACGCAGCAGAAAGTGATGAATGTTTTCTTTGTCTCCGCAGGCAGCGTACCGGGACAACACCGTGGGGCTGCCCCGGTTCTGTCCCACCGGACGTAGAGAAAGTTGATCAAAAGCTGATTCACACGTTTTTGCGGAATTACTACACCCTGATCGAATGGTGCTGGCTGGGGTTGGGGTGGATCATGACCAGGGTGGGAGTGTGCAAGGAAGTATCTCATGGGTATGATGGAGGCCTCAGGGTCAATTTTAACTTATTTACGTCGGAACACTTGGCATTGACTAAAAATATTTATCTGTATCAAAAGCCAATTTGTCACCTTCCCAAATATCACGCTTAGAATCTAACAGCACTTTTCAATAAAGTTTCAATAAAGCACTTTTTTAATCACAGAAAGCTCAAAAGTGCTCAATTTTTTTTATTAGTTATGAAGTATTGCTGTGACGTAAACTGAGAAGCCTTCTTTTGTGCAGCTAATTTACTTGCAGCAATGTGACCAAATTATTTGGTAATAATGTTGAGGGCTAGATATTGGCCAGGATATTTTGGCACATTATGACTGGACAGGCTTTTTAAAGAATCTATCCAGTTGGTAGAACTCCTATGTTTTTTCCCCCCAGAATTCGGTTCTCATATGAAAGTTTCACTTGAACCCTCTTCCACCTTTGGCGCAGTCCGTTCCACATCACAAGAAGTCACTACCTCCAATTCTCCCTGTCTCCCCTCTGCTTCTTTTACCAATCAACGAAAGTCTGTCTTCTCTGGTACTGACTGGAGAGTCGGGAGGGGAGACATTTTAGAATTGACACTTTCAAAATATTACATAATTTTGATAATTGCTAGGACTTTTAAAAAGTTTTTGTTCTAAAGAGAAGATCCCCAGCTTTTTTTGTGTTCGACCTTCAATTCTTTTTTTACTGTAGTTTGAACATCTATCAGATGGGGTAGATGTGATGCTCATTTACATCTCTTTGTAACAACCTCTCCCTCCAACAATGCAGGTGTTTAGGTTTCTGACTGGCAGGACGTTTGAGACTAGATTTTGTCCTCAAGTTACTGGAGTGAGACTCACATGACCTTGTCGTATGGGAGGTTGCAATTTGTGTAATGATCGTTCGAGCTAGATCAGTGGAGGTGGGGAGAGAATTCTGGATTTTTGTGGGCTCTTGAGCCTGTTACACTCACAAACCTTTCTGTCTACCATGCTGCACAGGAGTAACCCCAGTCTGGGGGTTGGGAAAGCCCACGGATGTGGACCAGTCTGTGTCCCAGTACACCGGGGGAATCATAAAGGGTGAGGCACCTCTCTTTATGCTGTGGGGAATAGTCCAAGGGGCCACATGAGAAATTCTCAGAAGATCCAGTGGGAGACCACCACTTTGTGACAGCAGCTGAACTATGTCAAGCCACTAGATGGAGATAGACATAGATACAGAGGTCTGCAGATGTTGGTTGACACAAAAGGACACAAAGTGCTGTAGTAACTCAGCGGGTCAAGCAGCACCTCTGGATAACATAGAAACATAGAAAAATAGGTGCAGGAGCAGGTACATATGACAACACTCTCATTAAAATGTACATTGTTCTACCTCTACATATACTTATAGAACATGGGAATCTAGGAGTACAACACTACCCAGGGCCCTACCATTTACTGTGAATGTCCTGCATGTTTGACTTTCCAAAATGCAATACCTCGCATCAAAATGAAACTCCATTTGCCATTCCCCGGCCCAGCTGATCAAGATCCCGCTATAATTAATGATAACCATCTTTGCTGTCTACAATCTGACCCATTTTAGTGTCATCTGCAAACTTGCTAATTTGCACAAACCTACCCTGTGCATTCTCATTCAAATGGTTGATACCGATGACCAACAGCAATGGGCCCAGCACCGACCCTCGAGGCTCAACACTCATCATCATTCGGCTATTAGAAAATAGAGTCCAGAAGAGGGGTAGTGGCTAGGAACCATAACAACCCTGCTGCATTGGTCTGAAGGATCATGTTGTCAGTGCTGGTTTGGGCTGGCATCCTAGTGCTTTGTGGGATAACAGAGAGGTGGGAGAATGAGAATAACACCAATAGTGTTTCTGTTTCTTCAGGTGGAAAAGGACATGACTGATGTCAGCCTGGGTCCCACTCCAATCCCTGAACTCACTCACATCATGATTGGCTTAGAAAGTTGTTCCTTCCTGGTGAGTATAAAGTAATTTTATTAGTAGATAAAAAACATAACTGCTTTAAATTCCTCATTTGTGAGATCTAATGGTTAAAATGGTTCTTTTCCCATAACTCTGAATATTAATTCTCTTCCAATGCTAATCTGCATTTTGAAATGTATCCTAAACTTGCTGGAGTTGGCTTGTAATACATACCAACTCTAACACAACATTTGTTCTATTGGTTTTGTATTATTTATTTAATTGTGTGACAAACAACTGACCCATTTTTCCTCCTCCATTATTAAAACAGCATGGTTTTGAACACCTTTAATACTCTGTTCCGTAGAGAACTGACTGTCTGGGTTATGATCCAGATTCCAAGAGTGAGTGTTCAAAAGGGAACTGCAGATGCTGGAATATCGAAGGTACACAAAATTGCTGGGGAAACTCAGCGGGTGCAGCAGCATCTATGGAGCGAAGGAAATAGGCGACGTGGCTGAAGACAGTGAAGGGTTTCGGCCCGAAACGTCGCCTATTTCCTTCGCTCCATAGATGCTGCTGCACCCTCCAAAAGTGAGTGACTGGAGTTAACCTTTCCTAGCACATTCCACCCATCACAGACTGATGTGGGGTTAGCTACACCATTGAAGCAGTTAATTGTTGGAGGGAGGCTAGGCAGAGGAGAGGTGTTCTCTGTGATTAGAGTGTTGAAGAAACGTTATCTGCTTGGTTCCAGGAGGAGGATTTCATTCCCTTTGCCGTGCTGAATATGATGATGGGTGGCGGGGGCTCGTTTTCAGCCGGGGGACCTGGGAAGGGCATGTTCACCAGACTCTACCTCAATGTCTTAAACAGGTTAGTCCTGGAGCCCCTTTCAATGCTCTGACCCGTCCAAGCGGTAGAAGGTTCAGCACTTGATGTCAGAGATTTGGGATGGCACGGTGGAATAGCAGTAGAGCTACTGCCTTACAGTGCCAGAGACCCGGGTTCGATCCTGACTACGGGTGCCCGTCTATACGGAGTTTGTACGTTCTCCCCGTGACCTGCGTGGCTTTTCTCTGAAATCTTTGCTTTCTTCCCACACTCCAAAGATGTACAGGTTTGTAGGTTAATTGGATGGTATAACATAAAAATTGTCCCTGGTGCGTGTAGGGTAGTGTTAATGTGCGGGGATCACTGGTCGATGTGGAGTCGGTGGGCCGAAGGGCCTGTTTCATGCTGTATCTCTAAAACTAAAACGTGTGCAGGGCCGAGGATTGCTCCCTGGAAGTTTGCCTTTGGTAGGGAGATCAGTTCATAGGTGCTTGCATCACCTACCTGTGCATTCTGCTACCCTTCCATGGAGCTCCAACATTGGCAGAAAATAGTGTGTAACAGAAGGAATTTGATTAGTACAGGTGTCAGAGGTTATGGGGAGAAGGCTTTAGAATGGGGTTAGGAGGGAGAGATAGATCAGCCATGATTGAATGGCAGAGTAGCCGAATTGCCTAATTCTACTATGACCTTATAAATGCTAACAGGGTGTTGATAATGTCACAGTCTTCCTGGAATCCTCATCTCCAGCCACAGAAATCATAATTTGTCAATACAAAATAATCATCCCACTGAACTGCTTTATTCCAAAGACCGCTCATGTTAGAATGCTCTAAAGCAACTTTATGAAACGTAGGCACTATTGAAAGTAAGAAACAGCATGTTCCTATGATCAACACTGAGCTTTTAACCAGATAATCCAATTTAAAGAGGTTGTTTGAGTGTTAATTATTGCCCAGTACACAAAGGAGAATTCCCCTATTTTCCTGTATCTTTAATGTCCTTTCAAGAAGGTAAAGAATGTGATACGTGAAGGGCACCTCTCCTGCTAGTGCATTGCTTCATCAGCTTTGTTCACTGGGCATTAGTCTGGAATGTAGGACCTGGTCTCTTGGGTGGGACACAAATCAACAGCCTTCTGACCTGGTGGTAAGTATGCTATCTATCAGCTGACTAGGAATTAAATTATGAAATCAGAGTCTATAATTCATTAATGTGTCAGAGTCTATAGTTCCCAATTCATTAATGTGCAACAGACTAGTCGTTGCCTTCTAATGATCACATCTTTCCCACAGACACCACTGGATGTATAACGCCACTGCCTATCACCACAGCTATGAGGATACTGGGCTCTTGTGTATCCATGCCAGTGCCGATCCTAGACAGGTACCAAGGCATCATTGGATGCTTTTGATAACATAATTAATCGGTTGCTTCGTTCATTACGATTGTACAAGCCTTTTATTTCATTGAGTCGTCTCCAGTTTGCTTTACACGCTCATGTTTGTTTCTTGTGGTGCAGGTCAGGGAGATGGTGGAAATTATCACTCGAGAATTTATCCTGATGGCTGGCTCGGTGGGAGAGGTGAGAGCGTGTACTGGACATAACATTCTGTGAAACATCTACAGGACTCAGTTTGACAGGGACATTGAGGAGCAAATAATAATAATAATAATAAATTTTATCTATGGGCGCCTTTCAAGTCTCAAGGACACCTTACAAAAATTGAGCATGTAGAGGAAAAACATGTAAGGGGAATGAAATAAATAGTAGAGACATGACTAGTACACAAAGTAAAGACAGAATTCAATACAAAACACAGTATGAGGCAATTAATGCACAGATGAAAAGGGACAGGGACGTGGGGCTAAGGATAGGCAGTGGTGAAGAGATGGGTCTTGAGGCGGGACTGGAAGATGGTGAGGGACACGGAATCGCGGATCAGTTGGGGGAGGGAGTTCCAGAGCCTGGGAGCTGCCCTGGAGAAGGCTCTGTCCCCAAAACTGCGGAGGTTGGACTTGTGGATGGAGAGAGGGCTGATGTGGATCTGAGGGACCGTGAGGGTTGTAGGGGAGAGGAGGTCAGTGAGATATGGGGGGGCCAGATGGTGGAGGGCTTGTAGGTGAGGACCAGGATTTTGTAGGTGATCCGGTGGGAGATGGGAAGCCAGTGAAGTTTTTTGAGGACTGGAGTGATGGATGCCAGGATTTGGTGTGGGTGATGAGTCGGGCGGCTGCGTTGGACCAGTGAGTCGGTTGATGTAGGTGGAGCTGATGCCAAGGAGAAGTGAGTTGCAATAGTCCAGTCGGGAGGAGATGAAGGCATGGATGAGTCTTTCAGCAGCAGGCGGTGTGTGAGAGGGTCTGAGTTTGGCGATGTTGCGGAGATGAAAGAAGGCGGTTTTAATGACATTGCGGATGTGAGGCTCAAGGGAGAGGGTGGAATCAAAGATCACGCCAAGGTTGCGGGCCTGGGGAGATGGGGAGACAGTGGTGCCGTCGATGGTGAGAGTGGGGTTATTGATTTTGCTGAGTGTGGCTTTGGAGCCTATGAGGAGGAATTCTGTCTTATCGCTGTTGAGTTTGAGGAAATTATGTTGCAGATAACCTGAGGACGTCAGTAAGAAAGTTGGAGAGAGGTGCACAGAAGTGGATAGGTTGAGGAAAACCCACATGGACAGCAGAATGTTCATCCCCAGACCGTCACACCCTTTGTTCAGTCAGTGGTATAGTTAGCTTCATAGAAATTCAAGCTACACATGAGAGGGAGACACTTCTAATGCTAATTCAAAAGGAATTAGATGTTGGATGTATTTGCTTTTAAATAAGATGTTAAATCAAGACACTTTGATCTTGGGTTGGGTATAAAATTGTGCTATTTCTGACTTAAACTTAAACCCCTGTCCCACGGTACGAGTTCATTCCAAGAGCTCTCCCGAGTTTACCCTGATTCGAACTCGGAGATTTACGGTAATGGCCACTCGTCGGTACTCGGGGCTCTCGTGGACATTTTTCACCATGTTGAAAAATCTTCACGAGTCTTCCCGTGCTTACCTGCCGTTAGCGCTAAGAGACGTCCCCGAGCTCCGACGTACCTGCTACGTTCATTCTTCGTGCTTACGAGCTTGATTTTTTTTTAACCCGGGAGAGCTCTTGGAATGAACTCGTACCGTGGGATAGGGCTTTTAGTGTTCTGTAACTAACCTCTGCTGTGGGTGCCTTGGGAGTATTTATGAGACCGAGGTGGAGCCGCATTCTCGATCTACTTTGAAATTTTCCCATGAAATTTGATGAAACAAAGGAGTTAATTATCTCATGTGTGACTGTAATCCCAGCGGTTTGAAGGATAAGTGCATAAATATACTTTGGGGGCTGAAGAGCCGGAACCTCTGCTGTACCTTTCGATGACCCTTGTGATATGTCCTTGCTCTATTTGTTGTCAGATGGAGCTGGAAAGAGCCAAGACCCAGTTGCAGTCAATGCTGATGATGAACCTGGAGTCTCGGCCAGTTATTTTTGAGGATGTAGGAAGGCAGGTGTTGGCAACAGGAACTCGCAAGCTCCCCCTCGAGCTCTGCAGACTCATTGGTGAGTAGATGCTGAACAAAAATCAACAAGCGACAGATCTTCAAAATGGTGCTAGGGTTTGCATGCATGATGTACTTTATGTATCTCTCTCCTTCTGCCTACTTCTCCTCCTACTCCACCCACACCCGGCACTTCAACAATGGAGAATATATAGAGGGGAAGGGCATTCAACTAATTGTAACTCTGTTGCCCGATTAGCTTTCCTTTAAGGTACACAAAAATGCTGGAGAAACTCAGCGGATGCAGCAACATCTATGGAGCGAAGGAAATATTTCCTTCGCTCCATAGATGCTGCTGCACCCGCTGAGTTTCTCCAGCATTTTTGTGTGCCTTCGATTTTCCAGCGTCTGCAGTTCCTTCTTAAACAGCTCTCCTTGAATCTTTCCAAATGTGCTTTTATTTCAAATCCAATTCCCATTTAAAGTTACTCCAGTAAAGCTCCCACCATCCAGCACCCTTAGTGGAATTGATTTACGAGCAACCGGGATGTCATTATTAGTACCCAAACACACTTTCATTTCACTTTAATGTTACCAGTAAGTTTCCAGTGATCCAGTGAGCATTGAGAGTGTAGGAAATACACAGGTACCTGGGACCCCGGGTAAAAAATAATTAACTAACTTTTTTACGAAATAAAGCAGTTTCTTCTTTTTACAATTAAATCTCTGTGTAATGTTTCTTGGAGCGTAATCTCAACTCTTATCTTCCACTTGAGAAGTCCTCAGTGAATCTTGACATTTATCTATGTCCTTGACTTCATTGTGTTTAAGAGGAACTGCAGATGCTGG
>NC_045987.1:7498348-7586131 GCF_010909765.2 Amblyraja radiata | reverse complement strand
TGTTTAAGAAGGAACTGCAGATGCTGGAAAATCGAAGGTACACAAAAATGCTGGAGAAACTCAGCGGGTGCAGCAGCATCTATGGAGCAAAGGAAATAGGCAACGTTTCGGGCCGAAACGTTGCCTATTTCCTTAGCTCCATAGATGCTGCTGCACCCGTTGAGTTTCTCCAGCATTTTTGTGTATCCTTGACTTCATTGTGTGGTTGAGGCAGTCCAGGTAAACATCTGAATCGCTGGTTAGCAACTACATTATTAATCAGGGTTTGGATTTTAATAATGGTTATTTAGAAATTTGTAAATTTGCGAAACCTCTCTGCTCCCCGTAAATTCCACCTGCATTCCTTTGCCACCTACCTTGCACGACAAGAAATATCACAACCAGCATGAAGCCCACAATGGGGTAGGTCTACGCCGATCTAACAAAACCATTTGCACACGCAGGGGAAGTGACAGCAGATGATATCAGAAGAGTCACAGCCAAGATGCTGCGCAGTAAGCCAGCTGTGACAGCGCTGGGCGACCTCAGTGATCTGCCAACGTATGAACACATCCAACAAGCACTGACCAGCAAAGACGGCCGCCTGCCCCGCATTTACAGACTGTTTCGGTGAGCAGCTCCCAATTTCTGACTGAACAGAGAAGCTATTTGTATACTCCAGGTTTCTGGTAGTAGTTTATCTGTGAGCTGCTTCTGTTGAGTGAGGAGTGACTGTATGTAAATAGAGGGGAAATGGGCTTTGTTATGTGATCTGATTGATTTTATATTAAGGGAGCTGAAAATCTGTTTTAAAATAACAGCTGTGATTACTTTGTTCTGTGATGCTGCTATAGTTTGTCTACTCCTGGACTGTGGTCATTCTATCACTGCACAACGGATGTCACGTCCTGCAATATCAGTCTTTGATCTTTGACGCAAGGCGCATTTGGCTTCATCTATATTCCCTTCCCGGGTTTCTGCTCCAAGTTGGGAAAAAGTACATAGAAAGCTGGAAAACCACTTGCCCATGCCTCCCACTGCATGCTCTGCCCTTTCTCCCATACTCCATAATCCTCACTCCACCTCTGGCCACTTGCTACGTACAAGTGTTTCTCCCCCGTATCAGCCACCTCTGGTTGATCTATTCCTTTCAGTACTAGAGGCAAGACAATGGGATCTGGGGCTTGCCCATGTTGCTGGTTGGAGAACTTGATCCTTGTTCCTCACATGGGCAAGGTCTAGGCAACTGATGGAAACAAGAATCAATGACAGGTGCTGCGACAGAACCACTTTGTGTTTTTGATGTGGTAAGATCAACGGTTGCTCAATCCTCCTGGAACCAGCAACCGAGCTGAGTATTCTTAAAACACTTTCATAGACAAGTCAGCAAAATTAGGTCAATGTAGTTAAACTACAAATTTAAGTGTTACAGAATTCAAGTGGGTTTGTGAGAGGATTGAGATTGCCACTCAGTGGTTCTCTGATGCTATCCGATGGGAGGATTCAAGCTCATCTCCTTCAGTGGTGGAGGACAGGCTGCATTGAGTGGCCTCCATTTTGTGTGTCTCCTCTACTCTGTCCCGGCTGGTGTCTTGCTGCTGGGTGACCACTGAGCACGGTCTAGCCCTAAGGATGCTTTAAACGGCTGTTCATTTTTACAAACACACCCAGTGAAGCTCAAAGGTAGACAAAAGTGCTGGAGAAACTCAGCGGGTGCAGCAGCATCTAAAGATGCTGCTGCACCCGCTGAGTTTCACCAGCACTTTTGTCTACCTTCGATTTTCCAGCATCTGCAGTTCCTTCTTAAACCCAGTGTAGCTCATTCTTGTCCTGTGTAAGTCTGTAGAGTCCCAGTTCTCCTCTGCTATTAACTCAAGAAAGAATTTGGCCGCACACTAATGACGTTTGAATTACAACTCTTGGAACCACTGGTTAATAGAACCAAGAGGTGTCCAAGCAGTGTATCCTCCAGTAAAAAAACTGTGCTCAGTGACCACTCGAACAAGAAGCTGGCAGAGTGATGCTCAGAACACACATGTAATGATATTGTTAATAATCCTCCTAAATAAATTTTAAAAAATGGGCTAAAATACCAGTCGGTTGTAGTCTTGTGTTCACTGATTTCTTTGGTGCCAGCTTTCCAGTAAAATAACCAAGGTTGTCATTTAAATTCAAGGCATCTCAGCAAGATTACAAAGGAATGAATCCTGGAAGATCTGCATTAGCGGGGTTAGTATTAGGGTTTGTTCTTGTTTCAGTTGGACTTTCGTTGGTGACTGGCTGCATTTGTTATGCATGAACTCAGGATATTGAGATTATATCACCTACATTATATTCTCTTGCGTGTATAAGGTTTGTGTTTAAATGGCCACTTAGAATACATCTAAATCACCATGCACACTTGTCTGCCTGGGTAGCCCAGCGTCGTGCAAGGCTTCAACAGGGAGAAACTTGGAAATAACATTTTAAACAACTTTTCAAGATCCCACATTTAGTTCATAAAAATCTGGTGTATATCAAACATTGTCAATGTGTTGTAAATACAAAAAGCCATAAAATATAAAACAAAGGTAATAATCATGGACTGATCTATGCACCGCTACCACTTATTACTGGGTTGCACGGGTTCCCTTGCGCACGCTGTTCTTCATCCTTCGGCATTGCACCTGAAGGCAGCTCTGCGACTGTGGCAAGGGCTTCCATCCTGTGCAAGGTCAGCCCTGTGTTCAGCACCCTTTGCAATGGTGCTGCACTGTTGAGGCATCTCTCTGTTGCATTGCTACAGATTGTGCAGATTAAGAAAGGCTCCTGTTCTAGTTGTGTCAGGAGACACTGCAGATTGTGCTGTTCTTCTGGTTCAATGAACTACATTGACTCGCATTCCTGGGGAACCGTCTCTTTATTCCCTCGATGTAGATATCTCTGTCAAACTGACCGGCACACAATGGGATGCTGAAGGAGTAAAGCAGACAAGTTGAACACACTCTGAAATATTCTGCTGCACATTCCCTAATATCCAATTTAGCTTAATACAGAACCAGTGCAAGTTCTTTATTTTTGCCCCCATTTTGGATAGTTTCACACTATAGTCCTTAGACTCTGTGTTTATCAAGGACTCAGTAAAGAAAGATGTGTGGACGTTGAACAGAAAAGAGAGCTGTCCTACAGGACCAGAAAAACATTTAGCATGGCAGGGGAGCAGAAATAAAAACAATGTCTCACTTGTCTTTTCCAGGTCGAATCTTTACTTGATAGAAGCAGTAGACAGGTCTGTGGTCCGAGGTTTTGATAGAGCTGCAGGAGCCATACTTAACCACAAGAATGTCATCTTTATGCCGATTCTTGTAAATGATTCTGTCCTGGAAGATGAGGGGAATAAGTTGCCTTTTGTATAGATCCTCCCTCTGGTTCATTTGTAGTGATAGGAGCAGAATTAGGCCATTGGAAGGTAGACTGGAGATCCTTTCCTCACCCCCACCCACTGCTTGTTGTGTGTGCATGTTACAACCACATTCCCTACATTACAACTCTGACCGAGATTCAAAGGGACACTTTTGCTGTGAAACACAATCCTTTCAGTTCTAGAGTTCAGACTTTAGAAAACTTATCGAAGCATCTGCAATTCCCTCACAAACCCAAATGTTCATAAGTTCTACGGGCAGAAATGGGATTGAGAGGGACAGATAGATCAGCCACGATTGAATAGCGTTGATAGACAATCGTGGCTGATCTATCTGTCCCTCTCAAGCCTATTCTACTGCCTTCTCCCCTTAACTTCTGGCACCTTTTGAATTTTCTTGTTTTCAAACTTAGGTAGAGTTCCATTAAAAAAAAAAAAAAATGCTACCATCCTTTCAGACTTCTAATGGATGATCATAACAGCTGCATTAAAAATGTCTTATCCTCCCTCTGGTTCATTTAATACAACTCTTAAACATGCCTCTTCTGGTTATTAACTATCCTCCCCAGTGGGAAGTATTCCTCATTTTATCCAAGCTTAAACTGCTGATTTATGAGAACCTCAGATCGATTACCTTTTAATGTTAATCAGAAGAATAAACGAGCGGGAAGACAGGTTAAAGAAGGGACAGCCACAGCCAGAGATTCTCACAGAAATAAAACAAACTCCTTCCACTGATTCCTTACCGTGTAAGAGGGAGTCCTTTTCTTGGAACTACTGTCGTATACATCACATCCAACGTCAAATTTGTAGGTGGGTGGAAAACATATCTCAGCTTCTTTGAAGCCTTTGAAAACAGACCCTGAGGAATAAGGAAAGATCAGTGAGCTTTAATGATGTTATTAACTTGGTACATAGGATGTGGACTGAAAAGTGCTACTGTCACATCATCAGCGAGCACACTCCCTCACTGCATACACCACATACGGGCGAGGTTCCAATTACTAATTGCTCTGAACTTTATACTGTAGTGAATTAGTGCCCATGGAACATATCCCACTGAGTTTGTGCAAAGGAAACAAGTACTCTTGGAGAGTCAGTGCCCTGTCACCTGCACCCCATCAGGTCCAGATGCCTTAGAATCCACAGCCTAGACGGGCCCTCACCCTGCTGCCCACCCCAAGTTGATGGAAGGTTCACAATTCATCCTACCCTCCTGTAGTTTCCTAGTTAACTCATCATAATGTAAAATGGAGCAGAGGTTTTCCTGGCTGTTGCTGTCCAGGAGCTCATCGATCACTGCTCGCTTCACATCCAGCCGAAAGTTGAAGTCACCAAACCAGAAAACATTGTCAAACCGAGAGGTCACATCATCTACAGGAATGGGGAAATAAAAAAGAGAAAACGCTTTACTCCTAGTTATATCAAATTATGAAACTCGCAGGCTATGTCAGCCTGGTTCAGTGGCAGCACACCACATGTTCACTTCTGTACACTGCAACGCACACAGGACCTTGTTATTAATCTATCAAGCTGGGGGCTCTGGCGAGAAGCTTCAAGGACATGGAGGGCTTTAGATGTGAGGGGTGGACTGAGAAGGTAGGTCTTTTAGTTACAAAGTAACTTTCACTTTGAAGCTTTTTATCTTCGCTGGATCATGAGCTCATTGTATAAGGTCATAAGTGATAGGAGCAGAATTAGGCCATTCGGCCCTTCAAGTCTACTCCACCATTCAATCCCTCCTAACCCCATTCTCCTGCATTCTACCCATAACCTCTTGACACCCGTACTAATCAAGAATCTTTCTCTCTGCCTTAATTATATCCATTGATTTGGCCTCCACAGATTCACCACCTTCTGATGAAAGACATTGCTCCTCATCTCCTTCCTAAAGGAACGTTCTTGTAGGAATCAGGCCCTGTGGCCAACCACCATTAAGCACTAGAAAAATGGAATGTGCTGGCAGAACTCCGCAGGTCAGGCAGCATCTGTGGAGGAAATGGACAGGTGCCGTTTCAGGGGACCTCTGATCAGTCTGCTGAAACACATATCCATTCCCTCCACAGATGCTGCCTGATCTGAGTTCCTCCAGCACTTTGTGTTTTGCTGAAGATTCCACACCTGCAGTTCTTTTAATATCAATTTATAACTAAGTTTACTCTAATGCCATTTTATTCTCCCCATACTTCTATCGACTCTCCTCCAGACTTGGCACCCACCTAAATGTTAGAGGAGATTTATAGTGATCAATTGACTTACCAATCTGCACATTTTTGAGATGTGGATGGGAACTGGAACACCCAGAGGAAACAACTTTCAAACTCCACATAGGTCAGGATTGAACCCAGGTCACCAGGTTTTGAAGCAGGAGCACTACTAACTCCGCTGTTATGCCACCCCATTGTTCTATATAACATCTCCCACCAGATAACACCAGAACTGAGAGAGTATGTACGTCAAGAAGGGCTCGACCCGAAACGTCACCCATTCCTTCTCCAGAGATGCTGCCTGTCTTGCTGAGTTACTCCAGCATTTTGTGTCTACCTGTGATTTAAACCAGCATCTACAGTTCTTTCCTACACAAGAAAGATTAAATATTCTGCAGTGATCCAATCAACATCTTTCCCCCAATGATGATGGATCAATACGTCAGTCATGATAAACACGTTTTTTTTAATCTATGGTGGTCATAAATACAAGATAGGATTAATATAACAAGCAAGGATCTCAGGAGAAACTTCTATCTGATAATGAATGTGGGGCTTCTTACCAATTGAAATTGTTGAAAAAAAAAAAAAAAATCTATTAAGGGGTACCTGGAGAGTTTAGTTTATTGTCAGTGAAAAGCTTTTCTCGCGTGCTAACCAGTCAGCGGAAAGACAATGCATGATTACAATAGAGCCATTCATACTGTGAATAGCTTTTAGTGTAAGATAACGGCAGAAAAGTCTGATCAAAGACGGTACGAAGGTCTCCAATGAGGTAGACAGTAGTTCAGGACTGCTCTCTAGTTGTGGTGGGATGGTTCAGTTGCCTGATAACAGCTGGGAAGAAACTGTCACTGAATCTGGAATAAGTGGATTATGTTGCTGAAAGGGCGAGGAGAAGAGTGGGAGAAGGCCATCTATATGTTTGTTGGTTCGAGTGGTCAGTTTTGACACTATTTTGTACGCAAGACCCAGCTGGCTTTATTGCTGCACTCTGCAAATCGCACATTCTTCAAAATACCAGTACTCACTTGGGTTTGATCTGTACTTATTGGTGTTGGGAATGATTCTTGGCAGTCCAAGGGATTCTATTGTTTTAGTGTAGTCTAGCATCCGCTCAAAAACCTTCCCTGGCCCAGCTGAGGGAATAGAGATAAATTCAAATGAGTATAAAAAATGATACATTTTACTGATACTTCCCCAGAACATCACCAAATCATACTTCACTTGCACCGTGTCACTGTCCCCTTGATTCAGAATACAGCAGCACTTTTAATACGTCAAATAGGTTTAAAACAGTGAAAATTGAATAACCATTGGGTAGCAGCCCTACCCAAGAAGATTGAGATTTTTAGGCATGTGGGATATAATCTAGGCAAATGCTTCCTAGCAACGCTAGAAAAATGCCCACATAGCGGGCCCTCTGGATAGTCCGAGCTGTTGTCTTTTGGATGCTTTTTTAAACAGCCTTCAAGCTGGGAAAATCAGTCCAAATTAATTGAATTCAAATGTGCACAGCGCTAAGCATACCTAAAACTGAGGTGCCAACCCAATGATATAACATGCTGCAAAAACAGCAGTCATACACAGCAGATTTCAAAACCAACATAACAGATTGTAATCCTAGCACAGAGTTGTGAAAGGTGATGGTCAATTAAATAGCTAAAAAGACAGTTCCAAGATGATCTTCATCCTCGACACGCGAATGCTAAAGACCAGGCTGAAGTATTAGCAAACGTGTTCAGTAGGAAGTGCCAAGTGGCTGAATCTGCTCATCATATGACGAGAGACTATGGACAGGAAAGGTTGAGGGATATGGGCCAAACATGAGCAAACAGGACTAGCTTAGATGAGACATCTAGGTCAACATGGACGAGGTAGTCCAAAGGGCCAGTTCCCATGTCATCTGACTCTATGATTGATCCATGATCTAGAGTGCATCTTCCTATATCAGCAACTGATTCTGCAAAACTTACAGGTGAAATGAGAAGTAATGAAGAGGAAGGATGTCCCAAAAAAAGTGAATGAGATCCCCACAGCTCCTTTCGTCTTGACCTGGGAGATGATGCGAGTTGTCACAGATGCTTGTTCCACCTCTGATAGAAGAACAAATAGACACATAACGTAAACCTTCAAAACTGATGATCCAGATATTCCAGCCCACACAGAACCAAATCAGCTCTTAAATATCAGGTTGTCCCAACTTGCACAAGCAAAACAGCTTGACACCCGAGAATCTACACTGTATCTAACCCAAACTTTACCTCTCTTAGGAATGATCGATCGATTAAGAGGAGTGAGCTCTACTCTGTACATAACTGGTGCTATAGCTGACCTGAGTGTCTGAAGTAAGAGTACTCAAGCTTCTGGGCCTGGAGGTCTGTTTCAAGGTCAGAATAGAAAATGAGCGACAGTATTTAATGACATTTCTGAATGTTTGGCACGTTGATATATAAAGGTACACATGCAGTGATGTTAAACTGTACAATGCTTGTCTGGCATCGTGTGCAACATTCCACTGCACAGACAAGGCCTATCCCATCACTGAAGCAAGTCTCAGCTTGAGAGTTAAAGTCTGCTTCAGCTTAAAGGAGTTGACTCTATGTGGGCCATTTTCATTTCCCCCTGCCCTCAACCCTAGTTGCTGAAGTCCTCTGATGTCCCATCATCTGCCCAACCTGTGCTCCCTTACCCGACCAAACAATGAATGACCTGTCTGATCATTCCACCAATCCTCCCACCCCAGGCCAAATTCTCTCCCTCCCTGAACACCCATCTCCCACCCGGCACAATCCTTTTCAAGAGAGTTAGATTTAGCTCTTAGGGCTGAAGGAATCAAGGGATATGGGGAAAAAGCAGGTACGGGGTACTGATTTTAGATCAGCCATGATCATATTGAATGGTGGTGCTGGCTCGAAGGGCTGAATGGCCTCCTCCTGCAGCTATGTTTCTATGTTCCCCTGACCTAGACCATGCAATCTTCACTGCAATCTGCATGGGGTAAACAGAATGAAATAGATTTAATTCTTCAGGTCAGACCTTTCATCTGATTTTGTTTCTGCACAATCTGCTGAGTATTGTCATCTTTTTCACATTTAATTCAGATTTTCATATTTAATTCAGACCGGCATGGTGACACAGCGGTAGAGTTACTGCCTTACAGCGCCGGAGTCCTGGGTTTGATCCCGACTACGGGTGCTGTCTGCACGGAGTTTGTATTTTCTCCCCATGACCGTGTGGGTTTACTCTGAGATCTTTGATTTCCTCCCACACTCCAAAGACGTACAGGTTTGTAGGTTGATTGGCTTGGTATAAATGTAAATCGTCCCTAGTGTGCGGCCGAAGGGCCTGTTTCCTAAGCTTATCTCGAAACCAATCGTAATTTTAAGCACCCATTGTACTCTGCTTTAAAATGTTGTTGAAGAAGGAACGGTCTTTCAGTTCTCAGCACTCACCTGAACAGAACCAGATGAGGTCTCTCCTGATGAACACGGAGAGTTGCAGCACTCCGTGTGAAGCTGAGCACAGCAATACAAAGTAAGGCCCCAAGATCATCTGCAGGCGGATCTCCCACTCTCTCCTTTGCAAAGGGGGGTGGGGGAAGGGGAGGGAATGAAATTAGGTTATTCAAGGCATGATCCTGGAAGGTGTCTGCTAAGACATTAAAAAAAATACAGAAACTTGGCTGTTAACACCACCCCTGGGTCTATCGGACGACCCACTCCAGAGACCCATTCTCTCTTGGAATAGAATCCCGAGTTTGAACACCCTTTTCCATCCCATGATCAGAAGCTGCCTAAATAGTTGGTCTCAGGCCATGGAGGGAGAGCAATTAACTGTAGTACCTTCAGGGTTGAAGGTAGTCTAGACAAGACAAAGAGAGCACCTGATTTGATGCTGCACCAGTTTGGGATGAGAGAAGTATATTATGGGACATTCTTTTTTTTTTTTTTGGAGGGGTTTGGAGGCAAGGGGAGGGTACAAGAGGAACTGATTGAGAACCTGCAAGACACTGGATAATGCTGTGATATTCTGCTGCTATTACTTGTCTGGGATTCCTTCCTGAGTACCGATGACATACAGGTCATGTATGGATTGAGAGTCGGAGGGCAGCAGCAGATCCTCCAGTGAATCCGGAAACTCCTGGGAAAGAGTGGAAACAGCACCGGTTAGAACAGGCTTGCTTCCATCCACCGTGATCGGCGGGAAGAAGAAAAAGCTTTCGTTAGCACAGTGCAATGATTTTACCTTCAGACATCCCAAAAGTACTTTGCAGGGAGTTAAATATTATTTTACTTAGATTCATCCAGCATGGAAACAGGCCCTTCTGCCCACATTGCCCATGCCGACTAAAACGGCCAATCCAAACTGGTCCCATTTGCAGCCAGCTGCCCTATATCCCTTTAAATCTTTAAGAAGGAACTGCAGATGCTGGAAAATCGAAGGTAGACAAAAGTGCTGGAGAAACTCAGCGGGTGCAGCAGCATCTATGGAGCGAAGGAAACAGGCAACGTTTCGGGCCGAAACCTTGCCTGTTTCCTTCACTCCATAGATGCTGCTGCACCCGCTGAGTTTCTCCAGCACTTTTGTCTACCTCCCTATACATTTTTCCTATCTAAACCTTTCCTAGTGCTTATTTTATTATTTAATGTGTGCATGTGCTCTCCATCTGGTAGAGGTGGCACTCAGGACCAGATCTCCAACTGGTTTACTTATTCCTGATTGTAACGGGCAGCTGTGACCAAGTGTCTCGGCTCTTAACACATGGCAATTTAAATGGCTTGTCCACGTAAAGCAGAGAGATCACGCTGGGCGTACCAAACCTAAACATAAAAGAGGCCAGGTGACTTGGCCTTGATGCTATTCTATATTCAAACTGAAAATTCCTCTTCATGGAGGTTTTGTCTTTGCTCTGTTTCCTATGGTTAGTTGCTCACCTTCTTGCCTTGCGTGTTCCAGGTGGCAATATACACTTGTATCATTTTGTTAGGAAAATAACGCTGCAATTCACTGGCTCCCAAAAGTGATCCGCCGGCCAGGAGATTACTGTCCATGTAACTCCTGTCGAGACACAGAGGCAGATGTTACAGTGCAGGCATGGTATAACAGTCACTAGAACTCGCTATGTTCTTAGCTAGCAGTCTTTCCTGCACACCATTTGCCCTGCCATATCATTATCTTCATCTACCTTACACTTTGATCCCAGAGCAGTGCAGTCTGTCAGTTGCATCGTGCCTTTCTTCTGCGACTGTGTATAAAGCCCAAACATAGAAAAAGGCATGAAGGCGACGGAAGAAAAGCTCTACGTTGTGGCGGACCCGGAACTCGTTGAGGTGACGGCGGAGGGGAATGAAGGAGAGGCCTCTGTTGAGGACAGACCATTCCGTATCAGAAAGGGGGCGTCAGGGGAGGATGGTGAAGACACGACAAGGGTGGGGGTTGGGGTCAGAGGAGGGCGGGAGCGAGATCTGTGGGGGGGGGGGATGGTGGGTTTTCAGAGAGGAGCGAGGCGTGTGGGTGGGGTGTAGTCGTGGTAACCTGGTTAAAAAGGGGGGAAGAGGAAGACCCCATCACTACTGAGGTTCCCTGTAGGAGGGGGAGGGGGGGAGAGCAATAGGGCCCAGCAAAGTCAGACCACGTGGTGCTGGAGTCTGCATTGTGGAGGCTGTGAGCCTGGTGCTGAGCCTGGAACTCTGGCGAGGCCCGCTGGTGGGCGGCCTCAGTGGCCCCGGGGAGACGGTGAGAGTCGGCAGCCGCGGAGGTTTCGGTGGTCCGGGCCTGGGTTCGGCCGGGAAGGCGGTGAAGGTCAGAGAGGCGGTGGATGTTGGTGCCGCTCCATGTGGTGGCAATCTCGGCCTCGTGGTTGTCGGCCAGTCCAGCGGTGGAGCCCCAGGCCTGCGGTCGGTCAAGTCGAGGAGTGTCGGTGGAGGGAGTGGTCTGGAGGCGGGCAAGCGTGATCCTTGGCAGAGTCGAGGTTAGCGAGGAAGCGTTTGTTTTAGGCGTGGATCAGCCATTGAATGAAGTACAGTTGGGGTCCATTGCAGTTGTGGGTGAGTGAGGCTCGGAGCAGCGGGAGAGTCAGAGCGAGGGCCTGCTGGTGCAGCATCAGCAAAGCCACTTTCAGTACCTGGATCAAAAAAACCCTGGTTTGTGCAGACATGATTCTACTTCCTCATAACTGTATATTATTTTGATCAGGACAAGCCTATAAGCCTTCTATGGTTTGGAGGGGGGGGGGGGGGTGCAGAGGGTGGAATGGGCCGATGAGAGTAGGGGCCCTGATGGTGATTAAGGAGTCCCACAGGACTCACTGGGACATGATGAGCCAGTCTTAAAGCAAGGAAGTCATGCTTAGGCTTGTAAGGCGCTGGTGAAGCCACATTTGGAATATTGTGAGCCGTTTTGGACGCCATAATTGAAGAAGGATGTGCTGGCGTTGAGGTGTTTAACATAGAAAGTAGGTGCAGGAGTAGGCCATTCGGCCCTTCGATCCAGCACCGCCATTCAATATGATCATGCCTGATCATCCCCAATCAATAACCCGTGCCTGCCTTATCCCCATATCCTTTGATTCCACTAGCCCCTAGAGCTCTATTTAACTCTCTCTTAAATCCATCCAGTGACTTGGCCTCCACTGCCCTCTGTGGCAGAGAATTCCACATATTCACAACTCTCTGGGTGAAAAAGTTTTTTCTCACCTCAGTCTTAAATGGCCTCCCCTTTATTCTAAGACTGCGGCTCCTGGTTCTGGACTCGCCCAAAATTGGGAACATTTTTCCTGCATCTCGCTTGTCCAGTCCTTTTATAATTTTATATGTTTCTATAAAATTCCCCCTCATCCTTCTAAACTCCAGTGAATACATGCCTAGTATTTTCAACCTTTCCTCATATGACAGTCCTGCCATCGCAGGGATCAATCAGCTGCACTGCCTCAATCACAAGGATGTCCTTCCTCAAATTAGGAGACCAAAACTGTACACAATACTCCAGATGTGGCCTTACCAGAGCCCTATACAACAGCAGAAGAACCTCTTTACTCCTTTACTGAAATCCTCTTGTTATGAAGGCCAACATTCCATTAGCTTTCTTCACTGCCTGCTGTACCTGCACGCCAACTTTCGCTGCACCTCCCCCATACCTAACCCCATTGAGATAATAATCTGCCCCTTGTTTTTGCTGCCAAAATGGATAACCTCACATTTATCTATATTATACTGCATCTGCCCACTCACTCAACCTGTCCAGATCACCCTGCAACCTCCTAACATCATCCTCTTCACAGTGCCACCCAGCTTTGTGTCATGTTCACACTCCACCCAGCTTTGTGTCCAAACATCCAGTGAATTGGCCTCCACTGCCTTCTGTGGCAGAGAATTCCACAGATTCATAACTCTCTGGGTGAAAACGTTTTTTCCTCATCTCAGTCCTAAATAGCCTACTCCTTATTCATAAATTGTAACCCCTGGTTCTGGACTCCCCCTAAATCGGGACCATTTTTCCTGCATCTGCCCTGTCCAATCCTCTAAGAATTTTATATGTTTCTATAAGATCCCCTCTCACCCTTCTAAATTCCAGCGAATACAAGCCCAGTCGACTCATTCTTTCATCATATGTCAGTCCCCCCAAATATTTGTTTAGTTTTTAGTTTAAAGATACAGCATGGAAACAAGCCCTTTGGCTCACCGAGTCAGTGCCGACCAATGATCACCCATACACTATTTCTATATGATCCCAGTTTTGCTTCCTACACACTTGGGGGCAATTTACAGAAGCCAATTAATCTACAAACATGCATGTCTTTGGCATGTGGGATGAAACCAGAGCACCCGGAGAAAACACAGGGTCACAGGGAAAACATACAAATTGTATACAGACTACACCCGTAGTCAGGATCGAACCCATTTCTCTGGCGCTGTAAGGCAACAGCTCTACCGCTGATCCACTGTGCCAAGATGGTCCAGAGGAGTTTTACGAGAATGACCCAGGAGATGATTGGATTAACATGTGAGGAGTTTTTGATGTTTCCAGGCCTGTACTCAATGGAGTTTTGAAGGATGAGGGGAGGGGTCTTATTGAAACCTACTGGATAATGAAAGGCCCAGAGTGGACGTGGAAAGGATGTTTCCAGTAATGGGAGAGTTTAGACACAGCCTGAGAAGAAAAAGACGTGCCTTCACAATGGAGATGAGGAAGAATTTCTTTAACCAGAGATTCATTGCCACAGATGGCTATGAAGGCCAAGACATTGGGTATTTAAGAAGCAGAGATTGATTGAGAGATAAATGAGGATATTGCCAGGATGGAGAGTAGATGCAATATTTTATCCATAGTAGGGGAATCAACAACCAGAGGACATAGGTTTAAGGGAAGAGGGGAAAGATTTAATAGGAATCTGAGTGGCAACATTTTTCACACAGACGGTGGTGGGTATATGGAATGAGCTGCTGGAAGAGGTAGTTGAGGCAGAAACGATACCAACATTTAAAAGACATTTGGACAGGTACGTGGAGAGAAAAGGTTTAAGGGGATTTGGGCCAAATGCAAGCAGGTGGGACTAGTGCAGATGTGACATCTTGTGCAGATGTGGTCCAAAGGGCCTGTTTCCATGTTGTATGACTCTATGAATGCGTTTGAGAGGGAAAAATAGATGAGCCATGATTGAATGGTGGAGTAGACTCGATGGGCCAAATGGCTAAATTTTGCTCCTATGTCTTATGGTCAAAGGACAGAGCACCAGCAAAATTATAGAATGAAATTACACTATAAACGGAAGTCCAGAAGTAAACTGAATGCACAGTTAACCAAGAAATATTAATGCCAATTTATAGACAGCAAACTCCCACCATGAGCACCTTATCTTAGAGAGTAAACATTGCTGACAACACTGGGGAGAACTTCCCTCTTCCTGACAACAGTTTCCTCTGGGTTTTTTACGCCCATCTCCCAAGATAAACCATGCCTGCGCCAGTCTAACTACGCTATAACGATAAAATGGCGTAGCAGTGTTGCAGTCCTCTGCCCAGGTGGATAAACCTAGGTCTTGGGAACTCAAGTCGCTGCAGCGTGACGCAAGCCTCCAAGGTGAGAATGTAACCAATTAAGCTAAAGTGGTCACCTTGAATTCTGCAGACAATTTGCAGGGGATTTAATGCAAAATAATTTGCAAAGTTGCCCACCTTAGTTGTGGAGATATTCGTACCTGCTCCGAAGATCCTCTGAAAGGATGGGAACCATGACACTGCTTGAAGAAGTCATGGAAATAGAGGATTGACTGTCCTCGGTGCCTTGAGATGGGCTAAGAAAATGGTTTTGCTGGTTTGACTGCACCTTCCCAGCTGCTTGAATGTAATCCACATAATCCAGGTCGATGCGATTACTGGTCCTTAGTGCTGACGACTCTATATTTACAGCAATGGGAGGGAGCAGCTTGGTGTGCACCACTGGGGGCAGCTTCCTCCTGCCCGATGACACTGGTTTATCAATGGCAGGTCCTTTGGGCTCCAGGTGGGGAGGGCTGTTCCAGAACTCTGTCATGCTGCCGGCTGACCTGCGGATCTCACAATCTCGCAGGCTGCTGCTGCTGCTGCTGCTGCTGCTACCCCGAGACAAGAGCTGGGAAGCCGCTGCAGACCTCCTCTTGACACCCAGCAAGGGGGAGCCTGAGAAATCTCCGTAGTGGGAGCCGCACGACGAGTCGGTGTCGACTGGTTCCGAAGAGCTCTCCTGGCTGCTCCTGACCTTTGCTCTCCGGTTGACCTTCATGCTCTCCAGCGAGTGCAGGCGGAGCAGCCGGCTCTGCCGCGGAGGCTTCGGTTTCACCGGTGGTCGTGGGATTAAAGGCACCTCCAGTCCTTGCACCCCATGGCCCAACTCTTCCGAAGGGTATATCGCAGTGTCACCAAGGAATGGGGTGGATCCCTCCATGTCCTCTGGACAAACTCTGCTGTCCAACTCAGCGATCAGGTTTGAGGTGCCGTGCACCAGCAGTTCCATCTGGTCACTCATTCTCACATAACAGTGAGACTTTCTATCAAGCAAAGTGTGTGCAGTTGGGAACCACCTGATGTTAATGCTCCTCCCAGGTTAGAAAAACACTTAGAGGTGCTCTGTTCCCACCGTCTGTGATCCTCTGTGCAGACTGCCACATCCTATGATTTGTGTGGAGGGACCAGGCGAGATCAACAGCATAAACATTTGCAGTAGTGGAGTCCTGATTGGTTTCCAGAGGTTCCAGGGACGCCACACAACAGCACCTAACGTAAAACAAACAGAACTGAGGACATTTGGAATGGATGGTATTACATTTATTTATGTAATGTCTTTAAAAAAAGTGAGAGCATTGAACCCCAACTTCCATTTTGGTGATGGGCAAAGGATCCCAGGACATTTCGCAGAGGGAACACATGCCCATTGCTTGTGCAAATAAACATGAAGAATGGGCATTAGATCAATAATGTAGATTTGATTGAGAGAAATTTTAATCTTTGTAAGTATAAAAATCAGAAACCGAGTCAAGAATGGACAAAAGATCTAGCAAGCAGATTCAGTTAAATCTCCCAAAAGCGAGCTTGGCAGATGAAACTCAGTGTTCTGTCACCAGTTGGTGCTGGTCGTGTGTAATACTGTGCTCCACCTTCCGTTGCCATCCACTGGGAGAGTGTAACCAAGGGCTTCCTTCCCTCCTCTCACCTCACCTCACCAAATGGCACAACCCGCGGTCTCACTGTACAAGTGTGCGTAGTGGTGTCACTTCCAACTCCCAGACGCACCTTTCTCGCGTCGGTCCAGCATCGCCGGAGTAGACATGAATGAAGGATATCACGAGGAGGCGCCCATCCGGGTGGGTTATTATGTATTGCCATGAAAGCCACCAGTGTGCCCAGTTTCTCGGGTGAACCGTTTCAGGATCTGTTGAGGAAAAAAACAACTAGAAAGTGTGCAGAGCAAAGTGACTGGGGGCGAGGGACTTCCCCAATGTGAAAACGTGAAATAATCTGGAAATGTTCATCTTGGCACAAAGGAGGGAAAAGACCGTTGAAAAAGAGGTGTTCAAAATCATGAAGGGGTTTGACAGGGTAAATAAGGAGGAGCAACTTCCATTGGTAGGAGAGTTATGAGTCAGAAAGTAGAAGAGGGGACTCAGTTATCATCTGCTGGCACTGCCTGTAAGCCTGGTGGTAGCACATTCAGATGGATACTTGTGGGGAATAATTTGCAGGACATGGCAGAGCAGAGGGTTGTAGGGAAAACTGGATAACTGGCACGAGCCATAATGGGCTGAATCGCTTCCTTCCTTGCTATCATTAGAATTTTTAGAAAAAAACATTTATAGATAAAACTGCCATTTACACAGAACCTTTCACAATATCCACATTCCATATGCACGTTTTATTTCCAATTTCAGGTAACTCACAGCCCCTGTGTCCTGTTCTCTTTTCCCATCCACCCTGATCCTTTCACGCACATCTGGTCCTTCCCAGCTCCCTATTACTCCATTTATTTCCCACCCTCCACACCCACTACATCTGACAATCACCCACACACCCCTCCCACCCTGCATAATGAAAGATGAAAATAGTTGACCAAAAGCTTGCTCTAAAATCTGAATGCAGAGAGGTTTGGAAAGGAACTTCCAGAACTCGGGGGTTAGGAACATGGAAAGCCCATTGTGGAACATATAAAACTGGGACATGCATAAACTGGGTAACAGAGGTGATATCAGAGCTTCAGTCAGATCTCATATCCTCAAGTCTCTCTGTCTTGAGTTGCTTAAGAGGCGAGAGGCACTTTTTTTGGCATATGCTTTTGCCTTCAGGCTTGGTGCAACATTTAATATATTCTTGTACATGGGAAAGAATGAGTCACTGAAAGCATTTGAAGACTAAATAATTCTGTAACAACTGTGTCCCCGGGAACCAGATTTGATCAACAAACACAGTAGTATTTAGTGATAAGGAGCTGGTATGAGTTGGGGTATAGGCACCCAAGTTTTGGATGAGCTGAGGGTGGATGATTAGAGCCTAACCAGGAGACAGACTTGGACCCTTTTCAGTTCTATACGCCTCAGGGCTACATCATCTTAGCGATTTATCGTCAAGAAATCAGGCTTGGTCCTATTTACCTGTGACCACCTCAAACTCCCCCTCACCTGCATCTACCCGAGACCTCCCTTAACCTGCATCCACCCCAAATCCTGCATCCACAACAGACCTCCCTCACCTGTATCTACTTCTGACCCCTTCTTACCTGTATCTACCGCAGATCTCCCCCTTATTCACCTCAAATTCCTTCTCACCCGCCACATTCCAGACGCTGTCCCGCCCCCGCCTCTTTTCCAGCTTTCTCTTCCCTACTACATTCAGTCTGAAGAGGGATCCCGACCCGAAAAGTCGCCTATGTCTGTCAGTCAGTCTGTCTGCCTATCCCCACACCACAGACGCTGCCTGACCCGCTTGACTCCAGCTCTCTCTCCTGCGGTTGCCTGGTGTCATGTCCCCCGCGGAGGGAGGCTGGCCTCAGCCCCGGGGAGAAGTGCGTAGCCTTGGTGAGGGAGGGAGGGTTGGGAGCAGCCGGAGCGGGACTCGACCGACGGGTAAACACTTTAATCCGCGCTTCCCACCCCACCTACCTCACACACACACACGCCGGCCCCGCTCCCCCACCTACCTCATTCACTCACTCATACACACGCCGGCCCCACTCCCCCACCTACCTCACTCACTCGTACACACTCACACGCCGGCCCCGCTCTCCACACCTACCTCACTCACTCACACACACGCCGGCCCCGCTCCCCACACCTACCTCACTCACTCACACACACGCCGGCCCCGCTCTCCACACCCACCTACCTCACTCACACACACGCCGGCCCCACACCCACCTCACTCACTCACTCACTCACACACACGCCGGCCCCACACCCACCCACCTCACTCACTCACTCACTCACACACGCCGGCCCCGCTCTCCACACCCACCTACCTCACTCACACACACGCCGGCCCCGCTCTCCACACCTACCTCACTCACTCACTCACACACACGCCGGCCCCGCTCTCCACCCCACACCTACCTCACTCACTCACACACACGCCGGCCCCGCTCCCCGCGCTGCCTCTCCGCTCCCGACAGTCCGAGCCATGAAACAAGCGGCGGCCCCTAGCAACACGGAGCGGCGCGGGGCATGGCGGGCACGTGGAGGACCGGCCCGGAGGACAGCGGCGCTCGGTGGCTGCGCGGTGCATTCAGGGATACTGGAGGACCCAGTGCAGCCTAGGGCGGTTATCTGTCATTGTTGCCCTGTGTACAGTGAGAATCTGGAGCAAAGAGCTCCTCTATAATCTTTGGTCTGGAGTGTGAAGAGGGGGCTCCACCAGAAACATTCCTTCCCACTATTGGCCACATCTCCCCCCCCCCCCCCCCCCTCCACCTCCAGTTTAAATTCCATTTGGAATATTTTGGAGGACCAAGAAACAAGAACATTTTCTGCTTGCCGCAGAGACCGTTCCCTCCGCAACTCCCTGGTCAACTCGTCCCTTCCCACCTAAACCACCCCCTCCCCAGGTACTTTCCCCTGCAACCGCAGGAGATGCAGCACCTGTCCCTTTACCTCCCCCCCTCGACTCCATCCAGGGATCCCCACTGTCTTTCCAGGTGAGGCAGAGGTTCACTTGCACCTCCTCCAACCTCATCTGCTGTATCCGCTGTTCCAGGTGTCAACTTCTTCTGTACATCGGCACTGGGCGATCGTTTCGCTGAACAACTCCACTCAGTCCACCTTAACCTACCTGATATCCCGGTTGCTCAGCACTTCAACTCCCCCTCCCAATCTGACCTTTCTGTCCTGTCCTCCATTGTCAGAATGAGGCCCAGCACAAATTGGAGGAACAGCACCTCATAATTTGCTTGGGTAGCTTACACGCCAGCGGTATGAACATTGACTTATCTAACTTCAAATAGCCCTAGCTTTCCCTCTCTCTCCATCCCCTCCCCAGTTCTCCCACCAGACTTACTGTCCGACTACATTCTATCTGTCTTCCCCACTCCCCTGACATCAGGTCTCCAGCAGGGTCTCGACCCGAAACGTCACCCATTCCTTCTCTCCAGAGATGGTGCCTGTTCCGCTGAGTTACTCCAGCATTTTGTGTCCTTGTCTACAGCAAGAAGCCTTGTTTTGTATGCTATCCAATTAGATCAGATAATACTCTACATAAATACAATCAAGCCTAACTCAAGTACAATAGGTATAGCAAAGGGGAAGATAGTTATAGTTCTCAGGATTGTAGCACAACAGTTCCAGCGAAAATGTCCAATGTCCACTACTTGA
Source organism: Amblyraja radiata (assembly GCF_010909765.2). Taxonomy (NCBI): domain Eukaryota; kingdom Metazoa; phylum Chordata; class Chondrichthyes; order Rajiformes; family Rajidae; genus Amblyraja; species Amblyraja radiata. Next base: position 7,566,216 of record NC_045987.1, on the reverse strand, counting down.
TAAAGATGAATCGGACAGTAAATTAGGGTACGTATTTGAGCCCTCCATTAAGGTTCATTGCACCAGTGTGTCTCCTGCCCATTCGAATACAGGAAACCCTCACAAAGCCTTGCCATTGATTGGAAGCACTGAGCTGTGGTCACAGACTGCAGCCCAACAGGATCACTGGAATAAATGCTGTCCTGGAATCATCTCAGATGAATGAGACCAGATGAGGTATGACCTGCACAGACCGATCACAACAGGGTGATCTGCAAGGTCATTGTTTTTGCAAACAAATCAAACTTCTGACAGTTCAGGTGAATATTAAATGCTTGAGATCCCATGGAAATAGGAACAGGATGCCAGGCCAACAATCCTCAAGCACCATGATTAGATTAAATGGTCATTACCTCAGATGCTGTCCATGCCAAATTTGCACAAACTTCAGTGGGTTCTGTGTTTTCCTCCACCTCCCACAGGTGATTCGTAGGTTAAACGACTAGTAATTTATTCTAGAGTGGGTGGGTGCTAGAAACTTGGTAGATCAACTCATGTAAGAGAATAGATTACAAGAATAACTTGGGAATGAGATGGAAGGGTCTGTTTGCAAAATTGCAAATATAAAATGACTCAATTTTTAATCGAAACAAAATGGTGGAAATACAAATCTAGGTACCATTCTGGGGCAGGAGAAACAGATCCTTAGTCAGACAAAAAGAAAGAGGGGGAAAACATTAGGACAAGTTGCAGAGAGTGCGAGGGAAGGGCAGATTGGAAAAAAGTGAATCTGATAGGCAAGGCCCAGATTGCCAGGTGGTATGTTATCTAGGTCCTTCATTCAATGGGAGAGGCAGAGGATATAATGTGTTGCACACAGCAAGGGTGTGGGACATGCCGAACAAGTTAAGATGCACTTACGAAGGAAAAAAAAAATGGATGACTTACAGCAGGACTGGCCACTTTGGATATAGATAGAGAATGCAAGTCACCTAATGTTAGAGAATTTGCTATAAAAGACTTCAAGTGGCCAGACAGGAATTAAGGTGCTGTGCTTCATACTGCACCTGGACATGTTGCAACCTTCCTTTCAACTGATGCTGAGTATTTCCAGCATTCTGTTTTTGTTTCAGTTTTCCAGCATCTGCAGTTTGATTTTGAGACTTTTAAGTATTGCGTCTAGAGATACGACAAATTCCACCAAAAGCCACCGCACAAAATAATTTACATTAATAGCACAAAGCATAATAGTAATTTTGTCTGTCCCCATTTAATGTAACCCTTCTCTATCTCAGTCAAAGAGAGATGCAGCTCCCAAAAGAAGGCTTCAACTCTCCAATCTGCACCATTCATCAAGCAACCCGTTTATTAATGCCACTTAGTATTTGCTCTACATTCTTATCTCCTGCTCTCAGGGTGCTACAAGTCACCTACACAGTAAGGGCAATTTTGCTGATCAACCTGCATGCCTTTAGTATGTGGAATGAACCCAGAGAGAACATGAAAACTCCACAGGCTGCAGCAAGTCGTTTGATCAGCTGAGAAGGTTGTTGGCTGCAACCTTCACCTCCCCCCCCCCCCCCCCCCCCCACCCCTTGACAAACTGTACACTGCAATTGCCAGGAAGCGAGTGGGTACGATCATCTCTGATCTCTCTCACCCTGGCCACAAACTCTTTGAAGCACTTCCTTCTGGAAGGCGACTCCGGGCCGTCAAAGCCACGACAGCCAGACATAAAAACAGCTTGTTTCCCCCATGAGCAGTAGCTCTACTCAACAACCAAAAGTCCGTAAACTCCTTTTGCTCTGGTATTTTATCATTCACATGTTTAAACTATAATGTTTTATTCTTAATGTTTTATTCTTAATGGTTTACTGTATGTCATCTTGTTACTTGCGAGCGGAGCACCAAGGCAAATTTCTTGTATGTGTACATACTTAGCCAATAAACTTATTAATTCACACAAAATAGCATTGCACGAGGTCAAGATTGAGCCTGGGCCTCTGACTCAGTGAGGCAATGTCTAATTAACATTGATCTGAATTGTTACTGCCTTGGTTTAATGTTTGCAAAGAGCACCATCTATGCTGCCCTTCTCATATGTATGCACCTTCTCTTAGAGCCTTTACATCATCTAACTCCTTATCATCACCAGCATCTAGATCCAACAGAGGGTGATTTTTTTAAGTGTATATTAGTTTGTTGCCATTTCTTCATTCAGGAGCTGTTTGGAACTAGATATTTATGTCAAAAATGTCTCAATTTTGAATCCCTCCCTCAGACATTCCTGAACAAGATATTTATTTGAACTGTAGTTTCTCGTAGCCAAATCCTCTGGTTGTAGTAAATTTCCCTTGAATTCTCTCCAGGGCTTTGCACTGTTAATAGATTGCAACTAATAGGAGGTCTGCATCTTACATTGTGCACGTGTACTGCTGTTCCAAGGGCAGCTGGGTTTACATGGGGAAGCTCGATGGAAGTGCAGTCACTGTCTTACAACAAAATGCAGTCCCAGCAAATGGTTAAAAGTGTTCCAGAACGCAAAATATTTTATTTCATTTTACAGTGTGCATCCTTAAAACATAAGAAAATAAACTCCTTAGGCAAGAAAGCCTCCGAATTTGAAATACTGTGCAGTCTTCACAAGGGAAAGTAATTCTTTGGAATCAAAAAGTAGCGACATTGGGATACAGTTAAAGACAGTGGGTCTGGGGGTTAGAATGGAGGCAAGAGGGTAAAGGGGGGGGGGGGGGGGGAGGAAAGAAAATCACATTGAAGGGCATTAGATCAGCTGATTTCATTCTGTACATTACGATTCCAAAATTGCACTGTATTTTCATGGTGATTTTGTATGTTGCTGCCTAACATACAAATTTACATATCACCTTCGGAATACTGTTGAATTTGAGGGGCTTTCAGTTTGAGGCCACTGCCCCCAACTCCCTTCAAGTAGTTAGACATTTCTAACCACTTCCTGCCATGTCTGTCACGCCATTTTCCAGAATAAGAGAGAGAGCGAGAGAACTTCTATATTACATCTCTAAAATTTATTCACACAGTACTCCAGATATTTCAAAGTATTAATGTACAACAGGTGGATCTGGCTATACAGTACTCTTTTACAACAGCCTTATATATTACCTAAATACAAATGGTCAGAGTCAATCTTTTAATTATTTCTATCTGTTAACCCTCCCTCGGAAATCCCCCCTCCAAAGAAAAACTTCAAGTACATTTTTGCTGCTTTGAAACAAATGCTACCGCCAACCTAAAATTTTGAGCCGGGCTCTTCTGGGTGTGCCATTATCTGCTTACGCCATTTAGACTTCACGGTAGACATTCTCACGTTTAGTCACATTCAAAGGGGACGCATTTCTTTTTAAATCGCAATGCAATGTGACTGCAAGCCCTCCACATACAGCACCTCCCAATGTCTAGAAAAAACATTGTATTTTATACAGGGTCATTTTCAATCCCTAGGCACCTCTCAACGAGGTTTGCAGCTCAAAAATTGTCCTGTCTTGGAGCCCTTACAATCTAATGTTTTTAAACGTACATCGGTCTGGTTTAATCAACTGTATTTGCCCAGAACACATCACCTGCACCCATCCCTATTAAGGGTTTACAATATTATTTATTCCAGGGTTCGTTTTAGATTTCTTTATTTTAGCGTTGGATATTTTCTTTGCCCGAACCGTCCTGATCGAGAAGCTGTAGCGCTGGCTGTGGGCTGGAAATCAGAGGTCAAATTATCAGTTAGTAACAGAAGCATAGAAATGGATTATGCTGTTAAACAGTTCTGTCAAGTGCAGCTTTTCCAGGGCAGAAACATCACTGATCACTGACCCATCAAATACTGCTAAGCAAGTTCTTCTTTCGTTTGACTTCTCCCACACTGTACCAAATAACCCAGGGCAAGTGCAGCTTGGGTTAGATAAAGGTACATTTTGGAAGACTTAATACAGTGGCTTGCAAAAGTTTTCATACCCCTTGAACTTTTCCACATTTTGTCACGTTACAACCACAAACGTAAATGTATTTTATTGGGATTTTATGTGATAGACCAACACAAAGTGGTGCATAATTGTGAAGTGGAAGGAAAATTATACATGGTTTTCAAATTTTTTTACAAATAAAAAACTGAAAAGTGTGGCGTGCAAAAGTATTCAGCCCCCCTGAGTCAATACTTTGTAGAACCACCTTTCGCTGCAATTACAGCTGCAAGTCTTTTGGGGTATGTCTCTACCAGCTTTGCACATCTAGAGACTGCAATTTTTGCCCATTCTTCTTTGCAAAATAGCTCAAGCTCAGTCAGATTGGATGGAGAGCGTCTGTGAACAGCAATTTTCAAGTCTTGCCAGAGATTCTCAATTGGATTTAGGTCTGGACTTTGACTGGGCCATTCAAACACATGAATATGCTTTGATCTAAACCATTCCATTGTAGCTCTGGCTGTATGTTTAGGGTCATTGTCCTGCTGGAAGGTGAACCTCCGCCCCAGTCTCAAGTCGTTTGCAGACTCTTAACAGGTTTTCTTCCAAGTTTGCCCTGTATTTGGCTCCATCCATCTTCCCATCAACTCTGACCAGCTTCCCTGTCCCTGCTGAAGAAAAGCATCCCCACAGTATGATGCTGCCACCACCATGTTTCACAGTGGGGATGGTGTGTTCAGGGTGATGTGCAGTGTTAGTTTTCCGCCACACATAGCGTTTTGCATTTAGGCCAAAAACTTCAATTTTGGTCTCATCTGACCAGAGCACCTTCCTCCACATGTTTGCTGTGTCCCCCACATGGCTTGTGGCAAACTGCAAACGGGACTTCTTATGGCTTTTTTTCCCCCCAACAATGGCTTTCTTCTTGCCACTCTTCCATAAAGGCCCGATTTGTGGAGTGCACAACTAATAGTTGTCCTGTGGACAGATTCTCCCACCTGAGCTGTGGGTCTCTGCAGCTCCTCCAGAGTTACCATGGGCCTCTTGGCTGCTTCTCTGATCAATGCTCTCCTTGCCCGGCCTGTCAGTTTAGGTGGACGGCCATGTCTTGGTAGGTTTGCAGTTGTGCCATACTCTTTCCATTTTCGGATGATGGATTGAACAGTGCTCCGTGAGATGTTCAAAGCTTGGGATATTTTTTTATAACCTAACCCTACTTTAAACTTCTCCACAACTTTATCCCTGACCTGTCTGGTGTGTTCCTTGGGCTTCATGATGCTGTTTGTTCACTAATGTTCTCTAACAAACCTCTGAGGCCTTCACAGAACAGCTGTATTTATACTGAGATTAGATTACACACGTGGACTCTATTTACTAATTAGGTGACTTCTGAAGGCAATTGGTTGCACTGGATTTTATTTAGGGGTATCAGAGTAAAGGGGGCTGAATACTTTTGCACGCCATACTTTTCAGTTTTTTATTTGTAAAAAAATTTGAAAAACGTATTATTTTCCTTCCATTTCACAATTATGCGCCACTTTGTGTTGGTCTATCACATAAAATCCCAATAAAATACATTTACGTTTGTGGTTGTAACGTGACAAAATGTGGAAAAGTTCAAGGGGTATGAATACTTTTGCAAGCCACTGTAAATGCATTTTGGACTGCATGCGCAGAAATCCCAGAAGATAAAACATAGCTTTGGCCCACAGTGTCTGCGCCAACCATGATGCCAAGTTAATCTCTTCTGCCTGCAGGCAATCCATTTCCAACATTTCCATATGCCTGTCTATAGGTCTTGTCAGTTAAATAAGAGTCGTAAGACCCAGTATAATTACATTTGTTGAAACTTGGAAGAGTAGATTGCCACTTCAGCTGTGCCTAAAGACAACACTAAATACAGTGTGTGCACAGTCCAGGAGTGACAACACTAGAGAGGAGAAAGGTTTTTATCAGATGTGGCAAAGTCTGGAGAATTTTAATTGCATGGCTGGACTGGCTAGGTCTTTTCATTGGAACACGAGGCAGAGCAATGATTTAGAGTCAAAGTCAGTCCCATTTGCCCACGTTTGGCCGATATCCCTCTAAGCCCTACTGAGGTGGATAAGATTATGAAAGACCTGGAAAGGATAGATAGAGGGAAAGCAGCAGGGGGCAACAACACATGGTAATCGTTTAACTATTAAAGAAACAACAGGGTTTTTCCTCTCCACATCTCACTCCCACCCGGAATATGGCATTCCTTGAAACACAGAATGCTTTTAAAATATAGTTCATGAGGTGTGGCTGAAAAATGTGAAAGGGCTGGATGGCTTTTTTGGCCATGATGGGGTGATGGCTTCCTTCGTAGTAACTTCTACAATTCAAAGCACAGCTCTCTTGGAATTGAACATTAAATATTGGCAATGGAATATTTTATAGGTCTAAAACACATGCTCATCGTTATACCAACATTACCAAGATTTAAACCATAGTCTAAAGCAGAACTTATATTAACTCAAATCAAACTACTTACTTGGGCAAACTGAGCAGGGTTGTAAAACTGAACAGTTCCTTGTGCAGAGCCTCCTTGTGCAGGAGGAGGGACCTGCAAAACAGATCAACATTAAACAGGTTGCATCATGGCAAAGAAAGGCATTATTACAGCATTTCGCACAGCCTCGACACCATGAAGTGGTGTACACCATAGAGCCATTCTTCTGCAGTTGTATAGGGCTCTGGTAAGACCACATCTGGAGTATTGCAAACAGTTTTGGTCTAATTTGAGGAAGGACACCCTTGTGTTTGAGGCAGTGCAGCGTAGGTTCACGAGATTGATCCCTGGGATGGCGGGACTGTCATGAGGAAAGATTGAAAAGACTAGGCTTGTATTCACTGGAGTTTAGAAGGAATGTGGAATTCCCTGCCACAGAGGGAAGTGGAGGCCAAATCACTGGATGGATTTAAGAGAGAGTTAGATCGAGCTCTCGGGGCAGGTGGAATCAAGGGGTATGGGGAGAAGGTAGGCACGGGTTATTGATAGGGGACGATCAGCCATGATCGCAATGAATGGAGGTGCTGGCTCGAAGGGCCGAATGGCCTCCTCCTGCACCTATTATAACCAATTAAGTTTCTTTTGAAGTGTAGTCACTGCTGTATTGGCTGGCATGCCGCGGATTGTAATGGTACTAACAGATGGGAAGAAGCATTACAGTGGGTTACGCTCATCCAACAAAACCGCCATGGGTTCAAGAACCATTTGAGACACAAGCTTGTAATCCATGGCAGTTCTCTGTGCAGAGCTGGAGGATTACAAAGCCAAAAATACTATCTATTGGATCAGATCTTAGAGGTCAAACCACCAGCCCTCAGGTGTCATAAAAGGTACAAGTGTTATGTGAAAAGTTCAGTGTGCTGGCCAGTGCTCATCTCTCAGTCAACATGAGCAGTTTATCCTGAAACAATCTCCCTTCTGTCTATGTGTGTTCAAAAACATTCAAAAACAAACTTCACTGATAAAACCCAAATCTCAAAAATCTAAACCTTTGTCCCCAAACAATATGGAGGGAGGGCACTGTATGGGATGAGCAGGTGATAGTTGGGGCAAGTACTGTAAAAATATTTTAAAAGACATTTGGACAGGTGCATGGATAGAAAAGGTATTAGGGGGATATGGGCCAAACACAGCCTGGTGGGCCAAGCATAGATGGAGCATCTTGGTCAGCATTAGCACTTTGGGCTGAAGGGCCAGTTTCCATCCTGTATGACTATGACTTGAAGTGCTCGGGCTCAGTGAACCAATATTTGGAATTTAGAAAAAAGGGAAAGCCATTCATACGGAAAATTGGTTGCCATCTTGTTTTTCTTCCTTCAATCTGTACATAGAGCTGAGCAGCATGGAAACGGGTCCTTTTGCCTGCCTTGCCCATGCTGACCAAGTTGCCATATGGGACTAGTCACATCTGCATGCATGGCTCTCTGAACCTTTCCTATCCATGTATCTGTAAAATTGTATTTTAAAAGTAATTGTATCCACAGCTTCTCCTGGCAGCTTATTCCAGATATAGACTACCCTCCGAGTGAAAGCGTTGGCCCCAAGGGCCCTCTTAAATTTTACCCCTCTTACCTGAAGCCTATGCCCTCTGGTTTTAGAAACCTCTATCCTGGGAAAAAGGCTGTGAGCATTCACCTTATTCATGGCCCTCATGATCTTATCCATTTTGATAAGGTCATCCTTTCCATTTTCTGTTACTGAAGGCATCTACTAGTTTAGGTTTATTGTACAGTGAACAGTTTTGTTTTGCATGCTATCCAAACAGCTCAGATATACAAACAAGTCACGTACAACAGTTAAAGCAAAGAGGAAGATACAGAGCGCAGAATATAGTTCAGGTTTGTAGTGCATCAGTTGAACAGTTTCATGGTTGGGTGTGTATAAGATTCCTCTAGATTTCATTATTTTTATTTCAGGGGAAACGTCTACACTGAATATTATAATGTTGGTCCTCAACCTTTATGGATGTGCAGAGCTGAGCAGATATAGGAGTGATTCACAGAGACAAGTTATGTACTGGCTTCAATCACCCGAAGGTTGGCAGAACTGGGTGAACACAGAAAAGACTTGAGTTGTAAGGAGAAAGGAGACAACTTTCAGATAAGACAATTCTCGAGCCTAAATCACCCTGCTGGTACTGCACAACACCATGAGACAAGGTTTGCACTTTCACAGCCACGAGAAGACATCTGGTTCAGAGCCTGTACCAGTGAGACAAAGTACCCAAAACATAGAGGGGGGGGGGGTCACACAACATATTAATGGTAATGGAACACAAATGATGAATTTATCAAGATCTTAATAATTATGAAAGGTTGCCCAGATTGAGAACCAAAATCTGTATTTTTAAAATAATCAGCAATAAATCCAATAGACAATTTAGTACCTGGGCCTGTAAATTAGCCTCAGAGTTCATCTGCTCCATGGACTGTGGAATCTCTGCTGGACCTCCTTCAGGAGGCAGAGGTCCCTCTCCTGCAAAATGGCAAACAGGGGCATTAATTTAGTTCTGCAAGCACAGTGGCCTAGATAGTTTGAAGAGTGGTTTAAACCACAATGCCAGGGTGGCAACAAAACAAACATCTGAATATTAGTAGCCGAGTAAGAAAGTAGAAGCAATGAACCCATGCATGGACCCTTATACGTCAGAGGATTGTTACAACACACTGACTTTTGACAATTAATAAACACTCTCCAAGCTATTCTACTTCTCAATAGTGGGTATGGGCAGTATTATCAAATTAGAGTAAACATGGGATTCAAGATGATTATCCTGTGTAGCAGAGCTAGACAGGGCTGAGGGAAAAATATGAAATGTAGGTATTAGTCAAATGGGTGCAAAATATACCATGGGAATCTTATTGTAAAGTAGGCAAGTTGTCATGTCATGGACCAATACTTAACTCTCAACCAACAATAAAAACTGATTTATTATTTTTTTGTTTCTGGAATTGTTTTTTTGCTACATTTAATGCAAGAAACACTGCAACCAAACAATAACCAACTTATTTTATTTGCTGTAAATCGCGGACCTGTCCAAGGTCATGAAAAGGTGCAAGCATTTATTGGGAAATCCCAGTATTTCTGGGCTGCAAAGGTAGAGCCAAAATATCCAAACAGTAACAAGAATACAACATAGAAGTGTATCATACCTGGTACCGGCACGAAGAAGTTGGTGGGGATAGGCATTGGTGCGAGGGGGGCAAAGAGGTCTCCCGGAGGTGGGAGACCCCCATTTGCTCGGGGTCCACTGGGATTGAGTACATCCACATAACGAGCTTTTGTACCTATTGTTGGGGAGGGAGAGAGGGAAGAAAGGAGAAAATTCATTGAGCAGTGCTCAAATAGAGATACTTCTCTGAATACAATGGGAACATTTTCTAAATGGCAAGAAATCCAGATCTGTAGAAGCACATCATTTGAACTTTAGGGATTCACATAAAATATGAAAAACCAGTGTCCAGGAAATGAAATTGAAATAAACTGGCTAATAGAAAGCAAAGTGAGAGGGGAATCATCCACGATAATATTGAACTGCCGAATTAAGTCTTTTGCTTTTAATTTACTAAAGAGGCTCCAAGGGTCACTGAACCAAAATATCAACAGGACAGGCAGCATTGTGCAGAGAAACAGTTGAATTTCTCCAATGTTATGTTCTTATGATGGAATTTACTGTTAGAGGAAGTGTTGTTCTGTTGTACAGAAAGAGAGCAGCACAAGAGGTATAACAGAATTAGAGCAAGGTCATTGTAGGAGGCAAAATATATAATAGTGAAAATCTACATCCCAAATCTCTAAAATGCAGAGTGCCTTCGCGTTGTTTGGAGTCTTTCAAGTCTGAGATGAATGTCGGTTGTTGACTATCGAGAATCCAGGAATATAGAGAAAAAGATGGGCAAATGAATTTGAACCACAGATCAAACCAAATCTAACTGAAAGCAAAGCAGTGAACGGCCTTCTCTTCCTCCTGTCTTCCAAAAGAACAGTGACCAAGTGTTCATTGTTAGCCCGAGGGCAACCACGGGTTTGGAAATTGGCGGTACATGCATACTGAACCACTGACACTATTATACCATCAGTGGAATTAAGACAGTGTCAAAAAGTCACAATTCTACATAGTGGGTTGAGAGTATTTCTGCTATTTAAATGTGAAAGATCCCTTGGCAGAGAATTCTCCTGTATCCCTTTCTCCCCTTTAGGAGCAGCATACCTACCAGTGCTGCTGTCTTAGTTGTCTTAGTCAGGTTGGACCCCGACCTCCACTGTTGTCTGTGTGGCATTTGCACACTCTTCCCGAGACCAAGTGGTTTTTCCCCGAGGGTGCTTCAGTTTCCTCCCAGTTTAAAAATGTGCAGATTGTTAGGTTAATTGGAGCTGTAAATTGCCACCCCTAGTGAGTAGCTGATGGTACAATCTGGGGTGTTGATGGGAAAGCGAGGAGAGTAACATGGTAGGGTAGGATTAGCCTAAATTGGTGTTTGATGGGCAATGTAGACTCAGACAGTTTCTTTCTGTGCTGTCTCTACCTACCCTGTCCAAACACGAACCCCTCATCAGGGGCTCCATTTAGACAAAAGTGCCTGCCAGATTTCTTGCATAGCATCAACAAATACACTTCAAAAGTACTTCATTTGTTAAGTATGTTAGGCATCTGAACAGTATATTTTGTGAAGAAATGGGAGTTAACTAATTCAGTTTGCCCAAGACAGTGGAAAAGAGTTCCTCACCCAAAATCTCACCTGCTTTCCTGGAGAATCTGTTGACAGATGGATGGCCACCAAAGGACAACGGATTTGAACCCGAGGGAAGGCCAGCCATGGGTAGGCTTGGCGGCGGTGGGAGAGGTTTGCTCTGCAAAAATAAAAGTAACAAAGTGTTAATTATTAGCAACCTCCAACTCGCTTCAAACTCCAAGTGTGGGAAATATTGGTTAAATTAGTTCTCCCATTCTAGGCTGTGCCATATGATTCAACAAATTCCCGACTCCTCTGGGAGCGGATCGGGCATCAGATGTCAGAACCTGAAGCCCTGCCCCCGATACTGCACTGATGGACTTTGGCAGGTCACCGCCATCAAAGGCCTTTTTCAACCGTGTCCAACAAATCTTAGGACAGATCGCCCTCGAGTAAATAAACTCTGCAGTTTGTGGATAGTGATCGTCAGCAGGATCGACGCTTTCCCATATCCTGCACTCAACTACCATCATTAAATGGCAACAAGAGCAGGACCCTGCTTGATTTTCCATTTCCCTGGCCCATTGACACAGAGTCAAGTGCAATATGATCCACTCTCACTGGTTTAAGACCTGTTAACTCAGCATACCGTGGCTTGGGTGAAAAGCTCCCCACACTATTTTCTCCCGCATTGTGAATATTAAAAACTAAATGGCCTGTCCCACTTGGCCATCATTTGCCCGTCACGCAGATGGCGAGCGAAGATTTTGTACATCACAAAATCCTGCGACGCCACGCGTCACTGCCTATGTCATCACGCACCATGCGCGCATAAGGCGCACCATGCACGCATCACGTGCGTGTCACGACAAGCGCTTCGTGACCGTATTCGTAAATTACTCGCAAGTGAAGGCCAAGTGGGACAGGCCGTTAAGATTCCTCGGATCATTCATTCATGACAACATCTACATGGTTTGAATATCCATTCACATCACACCATGAGCTGTGGGAATTCAATTTAAACGGGTATCATAAAGCCCATCTAGATTACTGACAACTGCAGGGAAGATTACTTGCCATCCTTGCCAGCTGTGGACATATAATTTCAATCCAACACTATTGTGGTTGAAGGAAAGAACTGCAGTTGCTGGTTTAAATCGAAGGTAGACACAAAATGCTGGAGTAACTCACTGGGACAGGCATCATCTCTGGAGAGAAGGAATGGCAACAAGAGCAGGACCCAGCTTGATTTTCCATTTTCCTGGCCCATTGACACAGAGTCAAGTGCAATATGATCCACTCTCATTCCTCACCCATTCCTTCACTCCGGAGATGCTGCCTGTCCCGGTGAGTTACTCCAGCATTTTGTGTCTACCTTCAATTTAAACCAGCATCTGCAGTTCTTTCCTACACACCATCATGGTTGATTTCTACTTACCTGCTGAAGCTACCATTGAATAAAACTATCAGCAGCATTGCAAGGCAGCAGCAATGCCCACATCACAAAATGGAATAAAGGTACTCGGCAGAGTAATTTCTGCACGCTTACCTCTTCCTCTGGTTCATTCATGTTCACCCATCGCTGCCTCTTCTCATCCCACACAATCTAGGCATAAGACAGGAGGCAAATAATTCAGATCTCATGCCCCAACCCAAAGGCTCACTGTAGTACAGGGTAAACAACCCCCCTTGTGTATCTGACACCCAGCAGACATGTTTAGGTGTGGAGAATTCTGCTCAAATGCACATGTCCTTGCCCAACTGACAAACATTCGAAGCAAAAAGGATGTTTTGAGGAAGAACGTAAAACTACAATCGACACCATCAAGTAAAAATGATTCAGCAAGTCAAATACCAGTCGAGTGTTCCCTCAGAGAGACCACTCCCATCCTCAAGACCATCTTCTAAGGCAGTCTCTCTCTCAAGTTAGAAGATGACTTGCTTTCACTGAGGAAGAGAGGCTACTTGTGCGCCATTTCTTATATCTTGCGATAGACATTGCAAACCAGGTGGCAAGCAGTCGAGGGTGACATCTTGGCCCCATGGCAGGGATGCCCATGATGATAGGAGACAGATGCACAGACTTTGCAAACCTACAGTCAGATGGACACATACCAAGTACACACTGGTGCACTCTGGCCATCCATTGAATGCTTATTAACAAACTCTTTTACACATTCCTTTCCTCAATTCCCCTCCATCTCTCTTCTTCCCTGTCCCCCCCCCCACCCCACCAATCATCTCCGTCTGCCTCGGTCTCCCCACTCATTGATCCTCGTCCCTCTCTGCTGGACAACGGACTCCCCCTTTCTGCCCCTCTCAATTCTCACATACTCGCTCTGTCTCTGCCGTTCCCAGCTCCGCCTGGGTCCTTCCTATAGACAATTGCCCTTCCCACACCCAATGTCAATCCCAAAAAATATGCACCACACAAAGCCTGCTGCTTAGCCCAGAGTATCATGACCTTTTCTTGAGGACCTCAGCAGAATCGCCATCATCCATCTATCCCCCCCCCCCCCCCCCCCCCCCCCCCCCCCCCCTCCTCACCACTTCACTGCCTGGACAAGCACTCACCGATTTATTTTTGTCATCTGGTAAATGGGCTTCATTCTTCTTGCTGGACCGTAACCAGCTTAGCCACCCACCCTGAGGCAGAGAAAAACCAAAATGAGTGTCTTTTTAAAGGAATTTATTTTTAATTCCCTGCCTGAGGAGGAGGGAGAGGCAGCAGTCTCACCAACTGTGTCAAGTAAACATGCCTGCGTTTTCGTCACCACCCTAGCCGGCATGGGTCAACCTACTTTCAAATTAATTAGAAAAGATTACTGCCCAACTTTACAGCCAGCAGGACCAGAACCGTATACCAATATACCAATGCAGCAACAGTTGATACCACAACACCTGCCACCTCTCTCCCCGAACAAGTGTTCAATTCTTAGACCCAATGAACACCCACACCAGCAGATCATTTTGAGACAGGTACACAATTAGAATGCTATTGAACTCTTGTCCTCAAAGCAAACACATTGTGGATTCAGTTCATCCAAAGAAGTGTAGCGAAGGGAAGTGGAAAACAAATGCAATTCGTGTACGGGTCATGAAGTTTGCGCTAAAGGAGGGAAGGCAAGGAGAAGAAACACTACTCCATTTTGCTGTACCCTATTAGGAACTTTTGATTGATTTCCAGGTTCCTGAAATCAAAAATGCTCCATTCCCAGAAACAATTCACTGCAACCTACAATTACAAGAAAGGCCCTAAGACAGAGTAGAGAATAGACCATCTTAATAGCATTCATATTCATAGATAATATAATTCCTATTGCCAACTGAATGCAATACTAAGAAAGGGTGCCATGCATGGCAGGGAGCAACACTCCATCCTCCTGGGCAGATTCCCTCGGCTACAGCAAGCTCGCAGCTGCCCCTCTCCCTGCAACCCATCCCCCCCCCCCCCCCCCCCCCCCCCCCCCCCGCCCCCACCACCATGGGACATGAAGCCGTGAAGGCAAACACGATGCAACAAACAAATAAATAGAATACCATCTCAATGCTCCCATTCTGACCTGGAAGTAAAGGCCCTTTGTTGGTGGTGACCATCTGCCTCATTGTTGCCACCTCTCTGCCCGTTCCAGTCAAAGATTAGTTGCATTTGCATCCTCTACATTTTCAGAACATAAGTTGTGCAAACAAACAAATTCCAAGCTTCCCTCTGGATACCGACTAGTAGAAATAGTTTATCCTTTATTCGTTCCATTAAAATCATCAACATTTTCTTCTCAGGAACAACTTGCAATTCCTCAATGGCTGCTGCAAGAACTGTAGGGTATCGAGGCCGCTGTGACCACTGCAATGCCAACCTTGCCACTTCCAACCCACGGAAACAAACTGTTGGGGATATTCTGGAGGATGTGGAGAAATATGTGTTTTAGGTCAATGACTGCAGCAGATGCAGAAAAAGTGTCAAGAGTGGGTTAGGGGCAGAGAGGTCGAAGGTCTGTGCCTATTTGGAGATCAAGGGTGTCTAGGTGACAATGCTTTCTAGACCAACGACTAGTTTGTCGTAGTTTGTCTTTCTCCCTACATTACAATCAGTCTGAAGGGTCCTGACCTGAAACATCACATCCACATCCTCCAGAGATGCTGCCTGATCCCTTGAGTTACTCCAGCATTGTGTCATTTTTTAAATCAGAGATGCTGCCTGTTCTGTTGGGTTACACGAGCATAGTGTATTCTTTTGTCAAAGTATATAGCTGACTCAGTAGTCTTTTTACCTTTCCTTTTTTGCCCACTGGTTGCTCCCGTTTCGGTTCCTTCTTGCCCTCCTGACTGTTGCTGGAAACAACCTCTGGCTGGGGTGGAAGTGTCGGCTGGTTCGCCGCCGACCGATGCCTCTCCCGGCCCATGCTGTGATTGGATGACTCGGAGGTAGTTCTCGAGCGTCTCCCGTATGGCTGAAACAAGACAGACCCGTGTCAAAGCAGCAGACGCCGTGGGGAAAAACACGAGGCAGCCCTCACCCAGATAGAAACCCAGCACTGTGCTCCTGCCTTCTAAAACCAGAAACAATCCACAACTCAGCTGGCAAACCAGGAGGCATCCCAGTTTGAATGCGAGCCAGACTAATGCTTCAATCATCTGTCTCCGTCCATCTTCAACTCACTCCGTTGCACTTCACAACGGGAATTGTTCTCCTGGGGGTTGTGTGAAAACTACTGGAATGTGATTGATAGATGTTTGCTGAGGAAAGGCAGGGCATTACAGAGCACTCAATCAACAAGCAGCTTCTTTTGTACGGAGGTATTAACCAAAATGGCCAACTTTGGAGTTTTGTATTACTGTTTTCCCCGTCTAGTGTCTAGATTTAGTATAGACAACTTGCTCTCTCTAGGATGAGACAAAAACTCCTTTATCATCATATCACATGTCTATAAGTGTGTGTATGGTTTTTAGGAAATGCTGCGATGGGGCAGGATAAATCCTGCATGCATTTGATCAAGGATACTGGACTGAAATGTGTTTAGATTACATGCCAAAAATTTAGCGTCAATTTAATCTTCAAAAACACCAAGCTTGCTGGTGTGGGCAATGAAATCATCCAGTTTGTCAAGAATCTGCTGCTTAGTCAGAGTTGGACAATTATTAAAAAGGTTACAACCAGCCCTGTTCATACCTGCCTCACTCAGCTCTAAAGTAAAGAATTGTAGCTTTCACCTCAGATCTCATTAAATATTTAGTGATGCTTCCCAGAGTGTGAGAAGCAGTGGGTCTGTAGAGGGGCGTCAACCCGAAACATCACAGATCCATGTTGTCCAGAGATGCTGCCTGACCTGCTGAGTTACTCCTGCTCTTTGCTAATTCCATCTGAGGGAATGTAAGATAAAGGACAAAGAAGACAGGTGTACCAAAGTTATTAAGGTGCTGTACCACCTTACTAGCACTGTCCCAGACTCATTCACTTAGCAGAGGGATTAGCCCACTTCTGGCTGTATATCAATCAATGTGCCAAAATTACTGGCATGCCAAACTGGCCTTGAAATCAGGATCTACGAGCAACGATTCGTCAGCTAAGGAAGTGGCTTCAACAGCTAAGGATTGTGGATTTGTCACCCAAGGAAGAATGATTGTGGCTGCAAGTGTTGAAGGATAGATGGAAGAGAACGCTCGCACGTACGCAGAAGAACGTACGCACAAGGCAGAGCACAAGAGAGTGGCCGAGGCAGAGAGAACCTTCACCAAGCACGCACCAGTCTGAGATGGGAATAGAAGCACCAAGAACCGTAACACCGAGAGTCAGGAATTGCGTACCATGTGCAAAGATGACTGAGACGCTGAGCTTGATCTTCTTCCCGGGGCCTGCTTCAGACACAAACGTTCAGCGGTGTTAACCACTACAAGGACATTGAAATAAGCTTACCTTCACATTTAGGTCCCCTCACATGATGACTAGGGCTGCAACTTATGGGGACAGGACATAGCTAATGACCTTGGAGGACATTGTGCATTCCACAGTTAAAGACTTGCTGAGTTTCTTGCATGATAAATGGCCATTAGAAACGGTACAGCACTGGCTGTGGGCTAAATCTCAGAGCCTTTAGGACATGGGGAGCAGAAGTCTATTTAGCCCACGTTCCTTGCTGAAATTTATGCTCCACTTGAGCCACTTTCTGCCTTTCCTCAATTTTACAGTGCAACTTGTTTTTCCTCCTCCCTCCTAAATGCAGTTTCTACTACTCCCTACAGTAACAAATTCTACATTCACACCACCCAAAGTTTTAATAAACATGGCCCTGGAGATAGCAGATGTACACGGTTGTCATCTTCAAAAGATTCACCGACTTTTCAACAGTTCCCATGAATGGAAAGTGGCAAATATGTCACCACTCTTCAAAAATCAAAGGACGAAAGCTAGAGAGAAAATGAGGCACAACAAAGTCCAACATTAATAAAAGGAAGTTGCAATAGGAAAATCAGAAAAGAAGAACAGGAGCGAGTAGGCAGAGACTAATAATAGGACCAACTACAGGATCCAATAGAACACGTCCACATGGTTCCCCCTCATCTCGTGTGTAACCAGACATCAACTACTGGGAGAATTTAGCAAAAAACAACAATTCAAAATAGTGCAATGCTTTTTTTTTTTTTTTCCAGCAAGATAGATTATGCTAACAAACTGAATGGCTCCAAAGTCATGGGATCTAGGGCACACTACACACACAGTACTATATCATAAACTGCCAGCTTTGATTTTTCTTCCCTAGACTCCAAGGATAATAGCACTATACATGCATTCAAGATCAGCAAGCAAACTGTCAACACAATGCTAGGAAAAGGAGCAAATAAGGTGGTCTTCTACACAGAGAATAGGGGAGGGTTTCACAATGTTCAATGCCACACCTGCAATAGTACAGGATAAGACCAGCACATTTACCCAGTAACATTTGAAATGAATGATTATTTGGAGATTAGAACCTAGCTGCCTTACCATTTTGGCCATTGGATCATAGAAATCATGCTGCCCGGCTTCCCCAAAGCTGTGTCTTTTTGGCGATATTTGGTGATTGATGGAATTCATGTCTGGAGATCCTGAGAAAGGGGACACAGGAAGATGGAAGTTTTGTCATGCCATCAAGATTTGATTTCTCTGATAACTATAGAAATAATTGCAAGAGACCATTTGCTCTCAGAACTCTTAATTAATCCTTAATTAATCCTAAATTGAAAAATCTCAAAAAGCAAATTCGTTCCTACTGGTTGAGTTAACATCCATCCGCCAACAGGATTTTAAAATTCTGTCATCAGGTACGGACAGCATTTATTACCAGTCCTTAACCTGCCACTGGAAATTATGTATCAACCACATTGATGAGTGTGGAAGCATGAATAGTAAGGATAGAAGACTTGCTTCCCTGAAGGACATCTGTGAATCAAACGTTGTTTTAAAAAAAGTTTTCACTGACCATGAGACTAGTTTTTTCAAATAAAAACTCAAATCTATTGCTTGCATTGAAAATTCCCCATCTTGGCAGCACCTTGGCATAGCTGCTGCTCCGCAGTGCCAGAAACACAGGCTGGCTGACCTGACCTCAAATGCTGTCTGTGTGGAGTTTGTATGTTCTCCCTGTGACCACATGGAGGTACTACAGTTTGTCAATTCACTGGCCTCCAAATGGTTAGTGTGGACTCTGTGGGCCGATGGGCCCGTTTCTATGCTGTTTCGCTAAATTCTCATCAGCAGAGGTAGAAGAACTCGTTGCTTGTCCAAATATGCTATTTTTAGACAATTAAATCATTAAAGTTTTGTCGGGGTGATGTTGCCCACATAAATTGAATGAAGCATTTCATTAGGCAAATACAATTGCATTTCAATAAATATTTACATGTTGTGAAAGCGGCTACAAATACACCTTGTATCCTGAATACTGTCAAGTTAATGAGTTCCCAACGCAGTTTAGATGCCCTATTACCTGTTCCAATACTAGTACCCCCACCCATATATCTGCCGCTTTGCACTAACCTGCATTGACGTGAACCTGTTCTTGCACAGTTGGCAGAGGCTCTACCAGGGGTCCAGGCGGAGGCCCGGACAATCCTGGAGAGAAGGGGCCTTTCAACAGATCGCAAGGTTGCCTGAAAGCAGAGTTGGGCGATTGTCCTGGAAAGCCAGGTGAACTATGAGTGGGCGAATACAGCGGAACGGTGCCATCAGTTACAGACTGTGTGGGTGGGGCTGCCATCAACCTCCCATCCAGTACCGCGTGAGGAGCTACAAGAAAAGCAAAGCAAATAGGAGCAAACACAGGAAAAGGCAAAGATGATCCAATGTGGAAGCTGTAACAAAAGGAACAGGGGCACATCATTCTAGTTTATTCTTCATGACTTCACTTCCCGCCTCGATTACACAAACAGTAATAAACTCGTTGAGATGGAAAGGCATATCAGTCATGATTGAATGACGAAGTAGACTTGATGGGCCCCAATTCTGCTCCTATAATTTATGAAACTCTGCTGAACAAAAATCCATAATGTCAGTTCTGATTTATTCATTATTAACACCATTTTGGGGGAGACAAGTTAAAATGTTCACGAGTGTGGAAAATCTTTTACACATTATCACACCCAAGGAATCTCTCCGAAGCTGGGGGTCATCAATTCAATTTCAATGATCACAAGCTATTTAGATATGAGGCAATCAACATTTATTCTCTCACTGAGAGAAATTCCTTGAGGCTCGGTGAGGGTCAGGGGATGAATGACATGGCCAAGCCCGATTGTCCTTTGAGGTGACAACAATGTTATTACTGTCTACACTGTGAAGACTGTAGACTTCACACCACTGAAGTCTGTGGTCTCTCAAGGCAGCTCCAGGATTGTGGAGCAACAACAAAACAGTGCCATATAATAATGCAACCTTCGAGGGAAAGTTAAGGTGAACATGCTAACCACTGCAATTTGCAAGCGAATTAAATAGTATAAGATGCATTTAAATAGGACGACAGAACGATAAGAGATGCTGAAAGTGCAAGGTGAATGAAGCAGGTAGCAACTTTTATTCAGCTTTGATACCAGTACAAAGGGGTTCAATGTAATTTTGTAGGTGAAACGTAGAAAAATATGGGCCATGTTTTGTACTTTTCAGATACCTGCTGGCATGAGCTGAACTCCAGGCACTTCTGTCGATCCTGCATCTGGTACAAAAGATGTCATCAGTGGGTTCTCCATTCTTGTGACCTCCTCCTGGGAGCCAGTGGGAAGCTCTTCAGCGTGGTGCACCTGATCATACTCTGAACTAGGGGTGCTGGAGCAGAATGGCTGGGGAGTGGCTCTGCCTGACCCACACACAAAGCCACCATCCTGGAGAAAGAACAAAAAGGTAGAGATCTGGTGAGCGGAAAGATCAGGGAACTAGGAAAAAAAAGGTGGCAGCAGTGCCCAAAGATCGAATCTCACCTTTAACTGGATTTCAATTTGTCTGAGCTGTTGAATCCAATCTGGCTCCATTTGCAACTCCTGTTCAGATCTTTCCTTTAACTGAGGGTCAGAGAATCGCAGCTGAGAGGAAATCTATTGGAGCACAATGAGACCAAATAGTGATGGGAGAAGGGGGAAGAGAAAAAAAAGAGTATTAATATAATCAAATTAATATAATTAATAAATCCTGTTATATAACTGCTCTTGGTTTTTACCAGAGTGGCAACCGCTCATCTCAAATGACCTCCCATTGAACTGATTTGCTGAGTTTCATTTCCAATCATGTGTAAACTGGAGTCACCCGTAGGCTGTAGCTGCTTTTTACTTCATGGGTATTAAACTTTAAAGTGGAGGGGCAAAGTTTAAAGGAGAGGTGCAGGGCAAGATTTTGAAGAGATGGAGTTGATGGTATCTGTCCGGTAGGTTGAGATGCCTGCAGTGTCAGTAGCATACGAAAGGGCAGTGATCACTGCTGCTTGTAATTACATGGACTTCGCAGAAAATGGTCATTCAGCTCAGAAGGGTCACCAGGCTGTTTATCCTTTACACGCTATTCCCATCTTTCTGCATGTCACCTGACTGGCATAATCTTGCATTCATTTCTCTAGTTTTATATATTTTCCCCCTAAATGCAACCGATTTTTTTTGGACATTTTCACTTCTCTGCGGTAAAGTTCCACTCAAATTTTTCATTGTGTTTATCTTACATTCATGGCCCTTTGGCTTCAGGCAGAGACATGTTTTTGAAAAACATATTTACATTCTAGTCAATTATCCTACCTGAATGAGCTGTCCCAATAAGACGTGTGAATAATAGGCTGGATTCCTGAGGATGGTTCTTGAAATGACTTCACAATAGTGAAAAGCTTGTGCCGCCAAGCCCATCTCAGCCAGTCGACATGCGTAAATGAATTTAAACACCTAAGAGGTTGAAACAAAGTTCACCTTACAAAAGCAAGTAGTCAAACCACGACAAATTGTCATTTTCAAGTAACAAGGAGCTTTGTATGGGGGGGGGGGGAGGATTTTGGGGAGAGCGTAAACATAACTTCAAGTTTCTCATACCTGAAAGTTGGGAAGGAAGCATGTTTGGCTGCCCAATGCCTGTGCATACTCGTACGCCTCTGTGCGCTGGATGGCTTCATTTGAAGCAAATTTCAGAAATGACCAACTGAAAGTAAAAACAAATTTTTCAGAACGTAATCTGAAAACTGCCGTTTGATGTAGTCATTATTAAATTACTGCTGTTTTTGGTTTTGCCACATCCCAGACTGAAAATTGAACACCAAGCAAATGTCCATCCTTATTAGGACCAGTTAATATCCCACACAAAAGCATGCTCAAGATCCTAGCCCACTCCTGGATCTGGAGTGGAGTGTTGTGCACTAGTGCTGCAGCCACTCTATAAGGTCGCCACTGGGAAAGATCGCTCCTTTTTGTAAAATAAATTAAATTAAAGCCGTGTCCTCACATCGGACTATTCTGAGGAACAGCAAGGGGGCTCGTCTCCAGATCAATGTTTTTCATTCAACCACCCGAGATGATTACATTTTGGTTCTTGCTCTGACTATTTAGCTGCCATGTTCATTGGCTTGATGGCTCAGACATGTAGGAGAAGCACCACATAAATACTTGAAGCTCATCTGCAATAGCGCGCCAGCGAACCAGGATTACAATCACAGAACTGTACTGTATTTATTACCGCGAAGAGCGGACAAGTTGAAGACATCCAATACTCGTGGCCTAGTCATTTCACAGCCAAGTGAAAGAGCAATGTGTTGAAACTGCGATTATACGCAGGGCATACGACCAACTGTCTAACAAAGCCTCGCCAAGTCCCACTGGGAGATCCAGCTCTCCTCAGGTGGCTTCTCTTGTCAGCATGACAAAGCTATTCTCCATATCAGAAATCTTACACATGCCAAAAATACCAGGTTTCAGATTTGATTTCACACTTGCAGCCCAGATATGGCACATCTTGTAGCATTTTTATCTCTGAATTAGAGAACCGCTGATTTGTTGCATGCAGTTAAACACAATCTGGGCAAACAAATCCTGTGTAATACTGAAGGAGTTTCAACTGTGGAAGACGCAGTTTTTGTGGCAAGGGGTGGACAAGAAATGACCACCCCCCTCACCCCTTGCTGGAAGTGCAGAAGGAAATTGCCCCTGGGGTTCCCGCCTAACATTTCTCAAAATGCCACCAAAACATATCCTCTCATTCATTTTTTTCCCTTACGGTTTGCTATGCATAAGATGGCTAGTACATTTATAAGAGGACACCCCAGTCTGGGATTTCAAGGAGTTGAAGTTAATGAGTTGCTTCTTACCTGGCTAGTAAATACAAGGCATTACATAAAGCTCACCTGTGATTTGAACCAATCAGAACGAGTTTTGTAGATTTTCTAGTGTATACTCCAAATCCAACCTGTGCCATCAGGTAACAGAAATGAGAAGCATCTAATAATCCCTTGACAGCTACAAGGAAAGAGGATAACGGATGTTAACATTGTCTTCATACCTTCATTCAGCCCCTGAAACCTACTTTGCCATTTCATGAGAATACGCTCAACCCACATTTCGCCACAATATAAAGTGCTGGAAGAACTCAGTGAGTCGGACAACATCTGTGGAGGGAACGGATAGGCGACGTTTCGTCCATGAACCCTTCTTTAGAGTCTGAAGACTCTCGACCCAAAACATCATTTATCTGTTCCTTCCACAGATGCTGACTGACCCGTCGACTTCCTCCAGTACTTTGTGTTTTGCTCAAGTTTCCAGCATCTGCGGTTCTTTGTCGCGATTTAGCCACCTTAATTCCACAAACCTCCATGACACCCAAACCACAGATAAATCTCATGAACATTACAATTACCTCCCCCACCAACCTCACTACATTTTTTGAAGAGGATACCAGATTTCTGCTACACATTGTATGAAAATGGATTCAATGTACTAAATGGATTGAAGTATTTTTGCACTCTTCAAATAAACATTATTAGACTTGTTTACAAGCATGGAAGGACTATTGGGATAGTTTTCATTCGTTGGCTAGCTTAACTCTTTGACTTTACGTACCACCATCAAAAGGGTTGAAAAACATCACTTTTTAGGAAGCAATTAAAAGATGGCTCCCATGGAAAAAGGAGAAAATGGTGGAGGGGGAATTAAGCATCATTATTTTCAGATACTCCTAGAACTGGAACATACCAAGCGTATCTCCCATGGTGGTGATGGTTCTTCTGTCCAAGTCTGGTCCGTTGGAAAGGTTGGACAGCACCATGGCGAGGTGGGGCCGCCAGTCTCCCCACTTCTCTTCTCCACAACACTGAAAGGTGAAAAATAAGCAAGAGACAGGCATGTTACAGGCTAGAAATGTCTTAACGTTACTGAGATTCCTGATATATGAACAACTGTACTGTACTACAGTGGGTTGGCAATCAAGACTTGGGAAGTGCGTGGAGTATGGAAAGCCGATAATATTTTCTTCAATAGGCAGTTCTTAGTACTGCTCAATGATAAAATATTTCACTTTTCATTGTGCCATTTCATTGAAAGCAGTGTGTCCTATTGTATGTCCTATTGGGTTTTCTCTGGGATCTCCGGTTTCCTCCCACACCTCAAAGATGTAACGGTTTGTAAATTAATTGGCTTGGTATAATTGTATATTGTCCCTAGTGTGTGTAGGATAATGCAAGTGTGCGGGGATCGCTGTTCGGTGCAGACTTGGTGGGCCGTAGGGCCTGTTTCCACGTTGTATCTCACAACTAAACGCAACTTACTTTCTCCAGAGATAAGTGTTGGATGAGTCAGTGCTGATAGTTTTTTTTTTTTTAAATCGATTTAAAAGTAGAAATCAGACTCACCGTTGCTGCAGCTGGCATGCGGCCTGACATCAACTGGTACACTGTCTGCAGAGGATCATTGATGGGTAGGCTATTGGCAAACCTACAAAGAACAAAGTTTAACTTATTAGACACTATATTATATTGGGTAGGATTTCCTAAGGATAAAACATCAGGGCATATCAAGATGACAGAATTTATTTCCAGCTCCCCTGTCCTGAAGGACAGGGCAGGGTCAATTGAGGACAATTCTGTTCTTTCATTCCTTAAGCCAGAACAGCTGCGATATACCATGCATCAACCCAAGACTTCACCCCAGATAAGGGCTGTTAATAGACCACTCATCTTCGCGGGTAACCATCGAGCCCAACCCATGACCAGAGATCTGGATGGCATTCTAGAGCATAAACACATAGTGGATTCTGCCACTTCACTGCTAAATACTTTGTCAAATGCCCAGGAATCCACTGGGCCAGGCAAAGTCTATTCATACGTTCAGATTTTGCTGATGTTGCTTTAGTAAATGATTCACTTATGAGAATGGTGTGAAATTAAGGTCCTTGAGGTTTTGTTCAAATACATACTTGGCCAATAATATTAGTCATCTAGCACCTTTTCCAGTAGTCTAAAACTCGACATGGTATTGCAAACGTGATCTACACAAATTTAGCTTTACTACTGCTTTGTAATTCTAATCGTGCACCAAAGATACATGGGAATTTTGGACAATATTGAACGGAGACCCTACCTGGTCATGACCTTTGCATGCGTCCGATTGTCCATTTTGCTGGCCAGTAAGAGAGCGTGACCCCACAGACCATGCTTCATTGCAGATTCCAGGGCATCCTGCAAACACATCTCGGTCAACAAGGAATACATGTCACATTGCCCAACCTCCCCCCCCCCTCCAACATTCCCATTGGAACCAGTGCCAGCCCATCAAGGAGATTTGAAGATCTGATAAATTACCTTCTTGCGGCCAAAGAGGAGCAATTCCCGGAAACGCTCGGTGTCCTTGCTGCTACACTCTGTCACAATGTTGTCAAGGAAGCTGTCAGTAAGGAGAGAGGCGCAGGACTCGTCCTCTGCACGCGGAACCAGGTCGTTGTTGAAGTCAATCAGATTGGCTTCATTTGGCGATTTGCCAGGAAGCCAGACGGATCGGTGTTCCCGCAGCAGGAGCTCAGCAATGTCTGTACCAATCACTGTCTGCAATGCACAATGATGCCAAGAAACACTTTCATTTACAATCCCAACAAAATGCAAACAGAAAACTTGCTTTAAGCTTTGATCTTTGTGGTACTCAATGGTTATGGAACTGCAGCCAGTGGGCATTCAATATCATCAACTCCCTAGAAGTAAGAGGGAAATGGAAATAAAATGTACACATAGCATGTTCCCAAACTCAGAACATTCCTATTGGCAATTTACAAACAAATAAATGCAGTACATAGAATCCTGCACGCGCGAGATTTCATGCACTGTATTAATTATTGGATAAAATAATGTTTCAGAGATGTTGGCTAAGGCATAAATATTAATCTGCCACACTAGGAAGTCTCGCAGTACATATGTTAATTTCTGCAGATGGATGCGAGAATTACCAGGAAACATTTCACCCTCGTCTATTGTTGTACAGTCTATGCATACCACTGCCATCCCTTGTATATAATCAGTGCATGCGCAGAAAGAAATCTTAGTCCTACCCAGTTAAAAGGATCACATCACAGTGGAGGCTTTAAATGCAAACCAGGCAATCGTTTATCAAGCCTAAAGCAACCAATGCAAGTGAGATTACGTGGCTTCAATTCCAGAAAACTCATAAAATGCAGAGACTCACCCCATTTTGCCTACATAGCAGGACAATCAGGTCCCATAACAAGTTGGCCGACTCCTTGTCCAGTAGCTCTTCATTTCTTAAGCACTCTGTGGCCTTGTTTTGGGAAAAGTTGATGACATCAACTTTATGAGTCTCTTCCCTGAAACAAAACCAGATTGAACCTTCAACCTTTAAACTTCACTCAGCACAGCAATTATTTAATCAGGAGCAGTGCAGGAAGTTTAGGAGTACACTTAAATAGAGGCAACCTTGAGATGTGGATTGTGTAAAAGTGGAGGCAAATCAACATTGTGTATAAAGCCAGACAAAAATGCTGGAGAAACTCAGCGGGTGAGGCAGCATCTATGGAGCGAAGGAAATAGGCAACGTTTCGGGACGAAACGTTGCCTATTTCCTTCGCTCCATAGATGCTGCCTCACCCGCTGAGTTTCTCCAGCATTTTTGTCTACCTTTCGATTTTCCAGCATCTGCAGTTCCTTCTTAAACATTGTGTACAAAGCTAACGCTTTCAGATTATTAGGATGTACTCTGATATCTTCTCCAGAGACTTGTATTGGGTTCTAGTTTTTCATTACATGTGTGAAAAACTAGGATAAAAGGTACGAAGTCGTGTTAAAAAGATTTTATAGATGGAAGTTAGAAGACCCAGCAAATTATGCAATAGGAATTGAGAGGAAGTGGTAAATCTCTAAAACAATGCATCAAGTATAAAAACATTATTACAAATGATAACCATTGTTATGTATCTTAGAAGGACTTTGGGGGTGGGGGAAATGTGGAAATGTGGCCGTTCTGAAAAAGGCGAAAGTTTGTTTCAGTTACTGGACCGGGAGCATGGCACTCCCAAATCCCAACTGAGGACACTGCGGTGCTGGCTTGAAGGGCCGAATGGCTTCCTCCTGCACCTATTTTCTATGTTTCTAAACACCTCAGCAGTGCTACATTAGCTTTGTTAAAGAGACATGCAAATCCATCATTCTGATGCTAATCTTTAACAACTCGTACCGAGACGACTCTACAGTATTGTGGCTTGTATTTAAGTTTAGACAGTTGATGGTGATCTAATCAAACTAATTAAAATGATTACGGAATTTTCTTCCCTGTAGTTACCCTGTTTGGGGGGGTGGGGGGGGGGGGGGGGGGGGAATCATAACCAAGGGCACAAGTTTAATATTAGGGTTAGCCCATTTAGAAGCCAATTTCAAAAAGCACTTCGCACTAATTCTACAAATGGTTTGAATTATTAGGTAAGATTATGAAAAGGACAATTGGAAGTAGGGCAAGAGCAACTGTGAAGCTTAAGACTAAGACTAAGGTAGGACTTTTAGGCAAGGTTCACAGGAAAAAAGTCTGGAAAGCTATCTCCATGATCAAACTGCAAAATTAAATCAATGTCACAAGTGTTAATCCTAAGTAAAGGGTGTTATTCATGCATGTGTAATTTTTTATAATAAAAAAATAATTTCAAATCTTCATTTTAAGTGAAACAATACAAACTTTTAATCACATTGTGTCTCTTCCATACCTCAACATAGTTTACTTCTGGGACTCGGGTCATTATGAAGACCTGCTAATTATACACAGACAAATTGACCAACTCTGTCAATTGCTGGTCCTGTGTCAGAACCAGTGTACAACCAAAATCTCTCTGGGAGGTGTGGAGTCAAGGAACTTACTTTGCTAATGGCCCTGGGAAGTTCCTCAACTCCTCCTGTTCAGGCATGTGCTGCAACATGGTCTGGAAGCAGAACAATACAAGTCAGCGATGTAATCTAGGATAGTGAATACTCCAGACAGATCAGCTACAATCAACAAGTATTCATTTTCGTCTCCCTCCTCAGATGCTGCACAATTTGTTGAATAGCTCCAACATTCTCCGTTTCAAGTTCAGACCCCCCAGTCTCAACAGATCCTTCTGTTTTACAGCCAGCACAATGATGTAATATTAACACACATGCTGGATGATCCAGAGGTATGAGCAGTAATGAAACAATCAGGCCAAAACAAAAGATATTATGAATGTTAGAAGAGGAGTCCTGATCCCTGCTATGTATAATCTATTGTACCTCCAGGCTGTGTATTTCAACCAGAGCAGGCTGGCCTTCTGAAGGCAGGTTGCTCAACACTTTCAGCAACTGCCCTCCAGGGCTAAACCGGACACAAAGATGAGGAATTGTAAATTTCTCTGGGGTCACAGGTCTTGGAGGAGCTGGTGGGGGAAAAAAAAAAAGTTTTAATGCAAAGGATTGGCTCAAGCAAACTTTGGCTCATCTGTAGAAATCCCCATTTACAGCCCCTGACATCACAACGGTATAGTAGCCTATAACTTACTCCCAGATATGTCATTAACCCTACACCAATCCCAGGCTTTCCACCATTTCACATAAAATTCCTTCCGTTTCGCTCCATACATTAACTTTGAGATTTCAGTTCGATATACCATGTCCCTGCTTGTCATTTTATGTGACTGTACGTATAGATTTGTTAAACAGGATTAAGGGGTTGGACAGGCTAGATGCAGGAAGATTGCTCCCGATGTTGGGGAAGTCCAGGACAAGGGGTCACAGCTTAAGGATAAGGGGGAAATCCTTTAAAACCGAGATGAGAAGAACTTTTTTCACACAGAGTGGTGAATCTCTGGAACTCCCTGCCACAGAGGGTAGTCGAGGCCAGTTCATTGGCTATATTTAAGAGGGAGTTAGATGTGGCCCTTGTGGCTAAAGGGATCAGAGGGTATGGAGAGAAGGCAGGTACGGGATACTGAGTTGGATGATCAGCCATGATCATATTGAATGGCGGTGCAGGCTCGAAGGGCCGAATGGCCTACTCCTGCACCTAATTTCTATGTTTCTATGTTTCTATGTAAGTGTGGATGAACATACCTGTCTCCACAGGCTGCCAGCCTGTTTCTGCTGGGTATCCATACTGATAATCAGAATAGTTAGGTTGGACAGTGTTTTCTGAGTATTGCCCATATGTGTAATCGGCAGCGATGGTTGTCTGACTCGGTTGTTCGAAAGGGACAGCCAAATCCTGTTGACTCCTGTAAACCTGGCTCTACAGAGGATAAAGTCCAGTTAGAGGGTGAGGGATAATTTGCTTATTTTACGGACATGCATTGTTTTATTTTCATGCAATCCCACTGTAAGGTCTCCTGTCCAGAAACATAATGGAAACAAGATGTGCAAACACATCGTGCTGCAACTCTGTCATCCTGCCAAAGTACATGGCAATGCAATCACTAGAAGGATCACTTACAGCAAAACAGTGAAGGCAGGAAAAATAATAATAATAATAATAATAAATAACAGGAGGTATATATAACAAAAACTTATTTTAGGATTAAAAATTATTTTCATTATATTCTCCTCGCACCAGTCCTGAGAGATATGTACAACGAGGCGTTTTTACATCGTCGCCTACCGCCCACCTTGTCGTGGGCTACTATCTCCCTAATTCTTAAAAAGGAGAAAGATCCCCTGCTTTGTAGTAACTATAGACCAATTTCACTCCTGAATGTGGACCTCAAAATCCTCTCTAAAGCCCATGTGCTCCGTCTTCAACGAATGATGCCCTCTATTATCTCGTTAGACCAAACAGGGTTCATACCAGGCCGACAGTCTTCCCACAATACTAGGCGTCTCCTTAACATCATCCATTCACCGAGTAGTGAGACCCCGGAGAAAGTGATCTCCCTTGACGCCGAAAAAGCTTTCGACAGGGTCGAGTGGAGGTACCTATATGAGGCGATGGACAGGTTTGGCCTCGGTAACAGTTTTATTCTTTGGGTCAGTCTATTATACTCGTCCCCAGTGGCCTCAGTACAAACAAACGGCACACTGTCGCCCCACTTCCCCCTTCAGAGAGGTACCAGACAGGGTTGCCCGTTATCACCACTTCTGTTTGCTGTCGCGATAGAACCCTTGGCGGTCTGGTTACGCTCAGATAAGGGCTTTAAAGGTATTACACGGTTCGACACAACTCATAAAGTCTCATTGTATGCGGATGACCTGCTCCTGTACATCTCGAACCCAGTCAGCTCTCTCCCTGTCATTACGAATATTTTAGAACGGTTTGGCGCGTATTCTGGTTATAAACTTAACTACCAAAAGAGTGAGCTATTACTGATTAACTCATCGGCTAAGCAGCTCCCTCGTTCTTTAACCTCATTCAAATGGGCGGAGGACGGGTTTCGCTACCTCGGCATCTTTATCACAACACCCTTATCTGATATGTTCCACACAAACTTTCTGCCTCTGGTTGAGAAAGCTGAAAGAGATTTTGACCACTGGTCAGTTTTAGCGCTAACCCTCGTGGGCCGGATAAATCTGGTCAAGATGGTCGTCCTACCCAAATTCCTGTATCTTTTCCAGCACGTCCCTATACTTATCACTAAATCTTTTTTTGATAAATTAGAAAGGACAATATCTAAATTTTTATGGGGTAGCAAACCGGCTAGAATCCGAAAGGCGATACTGCAGTCTCCTAAGAGTGATGGCGGTTTGGCACTTCCTGACTTTAGGCGATACTATTGGGCTGCTAACTTGCAAAAACTCCTGTATTGGATGAATGATGATTGCGACCACCTACCGACCTGGGTACACATGGAAAAGGCGAGTTCACATCTCCCGTTGCGGTCTGTCCTATGCTCCCAACTCCCCCATCCTATAACATCTGCGGGTGCAGGCCCAATTGCGTCCCTCTCGCTCAAGATATGGAGTCAACTCCGGAAAAACTTTGGTTTACAAGGCCCTTCCATCTTGACCCCACTGCTTAAAAACCACATCTTTAAACCTTCAAGTACAGGCCACGCATTCAAAACCTGGCATAGCAATGGTATCAGTAGTATCAAAAACCTATACAAGGATGGCATCTTTTCGTCTTTTGCGGAGCTCTCGTCCAACTATAGCCTCCCAAACTCCCACCTTTTTCGTTTTTTCCAGATTAGGGATTTTGTGAAGAAGACATTCCCCCATTTCCCAAATCGCCCCCCTGAAAACCCTGACCGATACCATCTTAGCTCTAGATCCCAACCGGAAGAAATGCATCTCTGTTTTGTATAACTTGTTAGGGTCGGTTATATTGAAACCTCATACCTCATTAAAAGCTGCGTGGGAGGGTGAGGTGAATACGAAACTAACAGACCAGCAATGGGACTCTGCCTTGGATTTGATCCATTCTTCCTCCATATGTGCCCGTCATGGCCTAATCCAATGCAAAGTCCTTCACAAAGTCCACTACACAAATGCAAGATTATCTAGAATTTACCCCGCTGTTAGGGACACCTGCAACAGATGTAATCAATCTCCTGCCAACCATAGCCATATGTTTTGGTCTTGCCCCAAGCTAGCAGCCTTTTGGAGGAGTGCTTTCGACTTGATAAGCAGAGCCTACGGCCAGACTATTCCTCCAAACCCACTGTCAGCCATTTTCGGTACCCCTCCCAACACCAACCTCTCTGTTGCGGTGAAACGGGTTCTAGCTTTTACAACCTTGTTAGCCCGGAGACTGATCTTGCTTAACTGGAGGCTCACCTGTCCCCCGACACACACCCGCTGGATTAAGGAGGTGCTTTACAATTTAATGCTTGAAAAACTTAGGTTCTCTCTCAAAGGCTCTACCAAGACATTCCTAGATACATGGAACCCTTTCTTGGAACTTGTTAACTCTCTCAACTTGTCCCCAGACTCGGAAGAGGACCGAGTGCTCTCCATCATTGTTCTACTGCAGCTGCTCTCCCCTTAACCCCCCCCCCCTCCCCACACTTATTTCTTTAATTACTTACTTATTTACTGTTATTAGTGACCCCCTTTTTTCTTCTTTTTTTTTTAAAAGTACTTTTTGTTTCGTTTATCTTACCATATTTGTGTGGATGTGTATGTATGTGAGTGTTGTTTGTCCCAGTTTGGTTCCGACCTGATTCGGGTGGGTTGAAGGTGGGTAAGGGTAAGGGCTTTGAGGGTCGCTTACATACTGTTGCACAATTATGCCTTGACTGTCACTGTCTGTTATCATTGTATGTATGCAAATTGCTGTGAAATTCAAATAAAAAGATTTAAATCAAAATTATTTTCATTAAAATAAGTGATGATCAATAAATGCACAAGAACCCTTGGAGATGGAGAGAGAAATAGACATTGTCAAGCACAGTCTGCATCTGGATTCATTATCAATGGGGAAATTTAAAAAAAATGTTGTGCAGAAGACAAAAATCAACACATCTCAAACGTGAAACCATCATGACAGCACTTGACGCAGCAAGAAGATATGCTGTCTCACAGTGTCAGAGACCCGGTTGGACCCCGACCCCCTGCTGCTGTCTGTTTGAAGTTGCACGTTCTCCCTGTAATCGTGTGTGCACCGATTTCCTCCCACATCCCAAAGACGTGTAGGTTTGTAGATTAATCAGCCTCTAAAATTTCCCCTAGCGCGTAGGGAGTATATGTGAAAGTGGTATAATAGAACTACAGTAATGGGTGATCAAGTGTTGGCATGGACTGTGCGGGCCAAAGGGCCTGCTTCTTATGCTGTATATTTCAATCAAAGATGAACAGCTGTATTTGAGGCTATAGCATCCCACTGAGATTTGTAACGGGCAGGCCACTTCCACAGGGCAGGAGCCCCGCACTACCTGCTTGAACCATGCTACTCACCTGCTGGGACTGGGAGCTGAAGCTGCTGCGCCGACTCCTCACACTGTGGGAGCTCAGCACACTGTGAGCAGAATGTTCGCTGTGCGTACTGCGCCGATCAAATTCGTCGGGGTATGGTTCTCGTCGACTGCTTTCATCAAAACTACTGTCATATCGAGGGTCATACTGCCAGAGCTCTTCATAGCCATTCCGCCTAGTAAACAAAATGCATTCGGATTAATGTCTTACTCAAAGGAAGATGATCTGTAAGGAAACCATTGCCATTGTCTATCACTGCACTCCAAGCTTCAGTGACTGGACAAGCACAAGTGCAATTCCTGATTTATGCCCATTTTATTGACAGGACCTGGACTAGATCATGGCTTAGACAAAGAAAAGCAACAGAAATGAAGGTCAACAGTTGATGTCGGCACTGTTAACCACATGAACTAATTATGGGAAGGGGAAGTGAAATTGTTTAGTCATAATAACCCAGACATTCATGAAGTGGGGCAGGCATAATCTTAGCTCTTTCTCCAGAGAAACGCAGGTTGCCCCGAGACAGGAATGTACCCAGGCACAAGACTAAAGGGGCTGTCCCACTGCGGCGACCTAATTGGCGAGTTTAGGAGAGTTTGAAAAAGTCATGTTGAAGACCTCCTTCGACTATGTAGAAGACTGGCTTCGACTAGCTTTGGGAAAATTGGACAACGAATAGTGAAGAGTGAAGACTACCTCCTTTGATCTCCTTCGACTATGTTGAAGACTATCTACGACTACCTTTGACTACCTTTGATTACCTACGAATAACATGCCGACCTACTACAAACTACTTTGACTAAACCTACAAGTAAAAAAAATTTTTTTTTCCACGGCGACTTTTTTTCCTCGCAAGCATTTTTCAGCATGTTGAAAAATACGCCGCGACCTAGCTGAGGCTAAAGGCAAAAACTAAAAAAAAAAATCGGCCACATTTTTTCTAAAGTACGACTCTCCATATACCCCAATTCCCTTATCAGAGAGGGAATTGGGGTATAAACAAGCTCCAAAGTTACTCAAATCCTCGTAGCTAAATACAGGCAGTTCCCAAAGCCTATTCAGAGCCGCTGCATCTACAAGCCAGACATGTCCATTTTCTGCAGTAAGCCTGTATCCCTCTGCAAGCACTTGGATAATTCTTTCATTTTATTGAATAATGATCCCAGCACTCCCCATAATTAAAGTAATGGAACATAAACTGCACTCAGTCATAAAATGAAATATTATGTTATTGCTAACCTGAACAATGCTAAATGCCAAATGGAAGTAGGGATCCCACTGCCCCTCATGTTTTGGAAGTATTTTGGAAATTCCCTTAGTATCTCACATGCTATTCACAGCTGGAAAAAGCCCCACAAATTGAACCAAAATACAGAAATTTCAAAAGGAATACAAATCTGTTTTACAGATTTAGTTTAGTGATACAGCACGGAAACAGGCCTCCCGGCCCATCGAGTCCGCGCCGGCCAGCGATCACCTGTACACTAGTTCTATCCTATACACCAGCTCCACTAAATCAACTAACAATGGGAGAAGAGGAGCAGAGCAATCTCATATTCACCTGTCTCCATAGGGCTCCCGGTAGTAAGGTTCCCGTGCTTGATAAGGTCCATAATACCAGTATGGACGGTCATAATCTCTATAGTCTCTATATCTGGGATCGTAGGCAGCCAGGTCATACCTCTCCCACTGAGCTGGGTCTGACAAGAAAATACTTTAGTAACATAAAGTGTAAAACACAAAGGCACATCAGGCACAGTTTGAGAATTCATGATTTTGAAACACATCACCAGCTTAGTATGCCTCAAAATGCTTTACAACCATTGACTAATTTTCGCTGTGTTACTGCTACTATAGAGGAAACATGACTGTCAATTTGTCCAGCACAATCTCCCACAAATAACAAAATAACCAGATATTATTTTTGTTTAAATTTGATCAAGAAATAAATAATGGCCAGGAGATCGTGGGAAAGCACCAATCTTCTTGAATAGTATTCTTAGCATAAGGCTGTGAGGAGAGTCATTATTATAAATCAGAGTAAAAAAAACCTGAAACATCAAAAACATGCTCAGTTACCAGCAAGCAGCAAGACAAGAAGTCAGCTAGTGCTGTATAAAAACTACAAGCAGCACTCTAATCACCAAATGAAGGTGACTTTGGGGCATCTGTTAAAACTGTGGTATATTAGGCAATTCTACAAACAAGAGTCCTGTTTGTCTCACTGAGGCAATAAAATAACTTGCAGAAACAGATTGTGATTCGACTGGGTGACATTGAATCAGGTGGAATAATTTAACAGTAAATGGAGACAGCTAATGGGATAAACACTAGTGTGGGTCTAATGATTAAAACGCCTCAGCTTTATTAGCAACATTCTACAAATGTAAAGTGCCACATACAGTAGTCAACCCAGGTTAAATATTAGCAAGTTTCGGTTACAAATTCCTTTTCTGGTTTTGGGCATAATGGCAAAGTCAGCACTTCCTGGTACAAAGTCAGCATTTATTGCCACAACACTGAGCAGATGCTTCAGAATCAACTACACTGTGCATACACCAGACTATCAACAAAGGCACATTCCTGCCACTAAAGTAATAGGAATGAAGTTGACATATTTTCACCTTTTTAATAGAATATAAAACATTTGGATTCTTTTTTTTACAATATTCAAATGTTCTCACTGCCATCAGGAATTCAAGTAATATTCTTGGTGAGTCCAAAATGTTGGTCTGGTAACATAACCAATATACTATAATCACTAGGTACACAAAAATGCTGGAGAAACTCAGCGGGTGCAGCAGCATCTATGGAGCGAAGGAAATAGGCAACGTTTCGGGCCGAAACCCTTCTTCAGACCCTATAATCACTGGTAGCTCAGGTTATCGCACAGGCTCAGTCTGAAGAGGAAGGAATATCCTCCCACCTTAGTGATGTGGTGACAACCTTATGTAACTGGTCCTGTTAGGCTAACTAGACTGTTTCTACACTATGCAATCCAATACACTCTTTATTAGGCCTGAGGCACTAACAGATAGACCTGCATAATATATTACATTGCATTTAGACCAAAGAATAGCCAATTAGCCCAACAGGACCACCTACTCCACTCTAGCCTCATCCCATAATTACATGGACCAACATAGTCCTTTATTCCCTCCTTCCTCATTTATAGAGTACAATCAAACTATTTCTTCTGAATTCCCCTTTGAATTTCTTGACAGTACTGAGATGATACTGATGGTACTGAAGAACTGCCCTTCAAAAGGCCTTGTGGCACTTAAGCAATCTGGTCTCGTGGCTTAGGCTGACATCATATCGTTCAACCCACCAGATCTTTCTAATGGACAGGATCCAGTTGATTATAATATTCCCAAAAGAAATACAGATCATTTTCAAAATCTAGGTTTAACCATGTCACAACATGGTGCACAGCCAAAAACAACTTTCTGCAGGTTTACATTATCAGCCATCTTACTTCACTGACCTCCCCACTAACAACACAGGCTCTCCCACAAAATAGAAAAGGGGTCTTTTCTTACCTCTATACTGATATTGACCATTATAATAATCTGCATAGTAACCAGCATAAGCCTCTCGTCCACTTCTTCCATTGTAGGGGTCTTCAGTGCATCCTTGCCTGAGAAGATTAGCAAACGGAGGGAAAATGTTATTGAAAGTTTTTATGCACTGCCTGTCCACTGAGGATTCACATAAGGGCAGCAGAAATAACTGCTCCCGACAACAGGTTGCTGAGACATTGATCTCATTCATTGCCGCAGCATCACACAGATCAACAAATGGAGGGGTAGACACGGGGCTAAGAGGATTGTAAAACCAATTGTCCAGAGTTAAACTGGAATTTAAAAAAAGTGAAATTAAGGGTACCTAACAGAATGAGAGCAGATGCATAACATAGGTGGGGGAGGGCGGTAGCAAGAAAAAATATCCAATCAATTTGACGAAGGGACTTTGACCTGAAACGTTACCCATTTCTCCTCCCTCTCTACTTGGCTACGCAGTCATGGGTGTACAGGGAGTAGAGCAAAGGAATGAGTACACAACCCTGAGGGGCACCGGCATGAAGGATCAGGATGAAGGAAATGTCTAACTGACTGAGGTCTGCCAGTCAGAAAGTCCAGTAGGCAGTTGCTGATGGATGCTCCAAGGCAAACCTACAGAAATTTGGAGATGAGTTATTCAGCCATTACAATGTTGAGGGATATCTGTAATCAATGAATCGCATAATGTCATAGGCGTTCTTATTATCAAGCTGATCCAAGGCTGAATGCAATGCCAGAGAGATGGCATTCTCCATCGGCCTATTTTACATGCAAATTGCAAGTGGACTAGATTGCTCAGAAGACTGACACAGATGTGAACCATTACCAGTCTTCCAAAGCACTTCACTATGGTCAATGTTAGAGCGAAGGGAAGTAGTCATTGAGTCAGGTCACTTTATTTTTCTTGGGGAATGGAATGATGGTGGTTTCCTTGAAGCAGATGGAACTGAAAATTATTTAGTGATAGGTTGAAGATGATGGTGGCCGGTTGATTGGCGCATTATTTCAAAACCCACCCAGGGACTCCATCCAGGCCAGCTGCTTTCCAGACGTACATGGCAAGTCATAAATGCACACAGAACAAAGAATAGTACAGCCCAGCAACAGGCCCTTCAGCCCACATGCCTGTGCAAAACACAATACCAAGAGCCTCTGACTTGTTTTGAAATTCTCCCTTGATATCATTGCAGAGATCAAGTTTGGCCAACTTAGTGTAGGGTCATCCTCTGGGACCTGGGACCTGGCCTTTAGCAGAGAGCAAATCTCCCTATTCATCCAAGGTTTCTGGTTAAAATGGACCGTCGTTGACTTTACTGATGTGCAGAGAAGGAATGCCAGGTTTGGGGAGCGCAATAATTAATGACTATTCAGTGATTTGGAAATGATCCCAACTGCCTGCTCATCCTTCTAGGTAGTGGAGACCATGGCTAGTCAAGGTAACGAAAGTAACCGGTATGGGTATCAGATAAACCTGCAGGGGTAGGAGATTGCAACCTTCACGTGGTCCACCCTGTTTCGACTAATGCAACCCGACGTGCACAAATAAAAGATCAAGTCAAGAGAGTTTATTGTCACGTGTCCCAGATAGAACAATAAAATTCTTGCTGGCTGCAGCATAAAAGAGTATTGTAAGCATAAATACAGAACAGTTAAATGTGTCTATATAGCATAGACCATATATATACACACACATAAATAAACAGATAAAATGGAATAGGCTGTTATAGTTCATCGTTTGTTTGATGGCAAGTTTAATAGCCTGATGGTTGTGGGGAAGTAGCTGTTCCTGAACCTGGATGTACCAGATTTCAGGCTGAATAGAATAGACCAAGTTGACCTACAACTTTAGGCTGTACACGCCAAACGCAAGAAGAAGAAGAAGATAAACCTGCGGTGGGCTCAGTTACAATGTCCCACATTGGTCAATACATCATTTGGTTGTCAAGATTCATAATCAATGAGGCGAGGAAAGATCAGATTTTTAGGGAAGGGGCAAAACAAAGAAGCAAATTAAAACATTCTAAAACAATCCTAAAGAAATCTAATAGATGCATCAACTGAAAAGCTGTCATTAGCTACTAAGAATAATAAACAGGCTCCCTGTTATGAAGTGACAATGAACATACCTAGAGGATGGTCTGTCAGAAGATTGACTTGTTCTGGAGCTGGGTCGACTGGTCCTCTCCCTCTCTTGATCCTTGGAACCTGCATTATTAGCATCGTACCTGGCATACTGGGCGTTGTAACGCCGGTATGGATCACCCTGAAGAACAAGCACAATTTAAAACCTGGGTTCTGGCAACCGATCAAAGTTAACAAAATAAAACAAGTTTCAATTGGTTGATTCCCGACAAAAACCTTCGACCAACATCAACAAAACATATAATGACAGCATCTCGAGTGCTCTGGCAGAACTTGCTTTGAGCAATTTACTGACCTGCTTCATCATAACATGCCCATATTTTAAGTCCCGCCGTACAGGTGCCTAAAGGCACAATGGGCAGCATGTAAATCAAGTTCCCTATATTAGCCCCGTTCATCTCAATCCCGATCCTCTATTCTATAGGCCTCAGAAATCAACACGGTGAGCATTTCTGACTATGCTTTGATCGATGAGTGGTCGTAGCTTCTCCAGCTCTTCTAACTGCCCAGCCTTGAAGCTGCTTCTTGAATCTCCCAAAAGCTCCCTCAATTCTCATTTGCGATGCCACCAAATGCTCCAGTTTCATGAAGCTTTTTCAACACCTCTTCATAAGTACCAGTGCCAAATTTAATATGATCTCCAGTGCGCCGCGAAGCTTGTGCTGGGTGCAGCAGAAGAGTGGATGGAGTCAGAGGATAAAAGGCTACAGGGGTGAATAAAATAAAACATAAACATGCCCCCAACCTAACCACCACCTCCCTTGATTATGAGCAATTTATATAACTGCCGAATAAAGTGATAACGATAACGGTAAAAAAAAAAGGCAAGCGTTCAGTTACCTGATAATATGGATGGTTGCCTCTGGAACTCATTGGTGGATAAGGTATCTGTTGACCAACTCTGGGATCCACAGGTGGGTAGGATGGGTAAGGCCCTGCATATGCCTGCTGAGGATCCGTGCCGTAATCCTGATACAGGTACGGATATGGATAGCTGTAGCCCGCCTGCGGCAGCCCCTGAGGATACGGCTGCTGCAGTGGCACCTCCTGATGCGAGGGCAGCTGGGAGGCTGCTGCTGCTGTTGTTACAGGAACCTGAGCCACTGATTGCTGCTGTGTGGCAGGCTGGGCAGAAGCCAACTCTGGGTACCCATAGCCCACAGGTGCGCCATGACTGATGGCCAGCACTGAGCCTGGCTGATGCTGGTCAGAGTCATGAGCCGTGGGTGGGAGGGGCGGGGGTACTGCCTGTTGCCCCGTCATTGTGGCCATCGGCTGCTGCTGCTGTTGGACATCTTTGGTGACCTGCAGATAGAAACCTGGTTTGTCATTAATGCTGAGCCCTGCCACGTACGTCTGGCAAGGAGGAAGGTGCTGTGTGGTATTATTAAGTGGCAGGGAAGCAGGTTGATTAGCATTGGCGATGGGCTGATTCGGTGGAGAGCGACGCAAGGTGAAATCAAGCAGCTCACAGTTGGCAGATGACTCAGGCTGATGAAAACCTGGATTTCTTACATCGTCTTTACTGATGTCACTGCGTGGCTGAAGAGCGGAGGTCGGGGCAATTATGGTTGCGCCAGGTACTCGGTTAGAGGGGGGGCTGGCAGCAGGGGTGCTCTTGTCCCTTGTTGGTGGTCCTCCACCTGCAAACCTCAGGTCGAGGTGACCGTCTGCAGCCAGATTGAGTGGTGTCTGGGCAGGTGGCGATCCGAGCGCAGTGGCAAGGCCAGCAGCTGGCGGTGCAGGGCTCGCAAAGGAAACGCTTTGGCCGTCGCCTCGATCTCGCAGAGGCTGGTCGGGGCTGGACTTTGAAGCAGAGGAACTGGTCTGCAGAGGCCGAGCGAGTAGCACAGGTGGGGTTGGCGCAGCCAGAGATGGCATCAGCAGTGTGGCGTAGCTGGAACTTGCCTGGCCTTTGAGGGCTACACCTTTAGGTGCTTGGGGAAGATTCTCCATGTTGCCCACGAGCACTGGGTAGCTCGCTTCCTTGCTGCCATCTTGCGGAGGTGGGCCAACCTCAGCACAGGGTTCCTTGGCTGCTGTGGGCATAGCTGGAGCAGCTAGCGCCAGCACAATCCCGGCAGTGAAGTTCGGCAGCTCGCTCTGTGCCCACAGGGTGGCAGCTGGGCTCTCCGCTTTTGCACGGGCGCCGTGCATTCTCAAAGGTGTTCTCTTCTCTGACATCTCTGGCATGGGTGGCAACATACTTTCAGGAGCCCCTGGGCCTGCACACAGGTTTGAGCGAGTGTGCGGGATTGTGATGTTTTCCAAGTTGTCGGGTGGTTGTTCTAGGTTGCCTGGGGAGATATCTGATGCAGCTTGCTGCTGCCCCACAGTGCTGACTGCAGCCTGGCCCAGCTCCATCACCATGCTTGCTTGATCCACTTCCGCACCCTTGACTGCGAACTGCCCGTGTGACCTCACGGGCTCAAACGAGCTGTTTGCGCTGGCTTGGAAGGTGGCCATCGGCTTTGGAGATGTGGGATTGGTAGGATGCGGCAACTGGCTGTAATACATAGTCCGCCCAGCGCTCTCCGCCTCCCTGCCCGGATAGGAGGGGTCCAGAGCGAGCGGGGAAGTGTCTATCTGCTCAAAGAAGCAGGAGACGGCATCGGTC
Source organism: Amblyraja radiata (assembly GCF_010909765.2). Lineage (NCBI taxonomy): Eukaryota > Metazoa > Chordata > Chondrichthyes > Rajiformes > Rajidae > Amblyraja > Amblyraja radiata. The sequence goes on along the minus strand of NC_045987.1, from coordinate 7,524,953 downwards.
GGTGGCTTCCCGCTCTCCTGCTGGATGAAAGTGTTCGGCAGAAGTTGGGAGCGCCGCAGACTTGAGCCGCTGCTGTGACTGGTGCTGCTGTGGTTCGAGGAGATGCTGTCCGATCGCAGAGGGTGAGGTGTCACGTCCGGGGTCTCCTGATTCACAGGTGGTCCGCCTGCTGTTCCAATATTTTTGGTGACATGCTGTCCCTGGTTTGCCAAGCCAGGCACGGGCTGGAATCCCAGAGAGATCCTTTCAGGTTCACTGGGCAACACTTCTTGGTTCGGCGCAAATTCAGAATTCTCGTCATTTTCCAGTGTCAGCCCATCCCCGCCACGCTGAGGCATAGTGGGATCCTTGATCTCAGCAGGGCCTCCAGAACCCTGGATGTAAACACCGTACGGGGCAGGTGGTGGGGGAAGGAAGCCCTGGGCTTCAACACCAGAGGCTCGCCCCACTGCCTGCTGCCCTGACTCAGGAGGGGGCAATCCACTGAAGAGCAGACCTTGACTTGGCTGAAAGGCATCTCCAGTCGCTACATCAGCTCCACACTGAAAGTTTATTGCCAGGGTTTCTTTATTCTCTGCCTCGCCCCCTTTGAAAAACATAGAAACAGTACCTGGGTCAGAGTCTGGAGGGTGGCCTGACTGTGGGGGGAGACTGTCGGGTCTGGTAGATTGTTGAGGACATGGTTCTCGTGGGAAACTGTGTGCCCAGTCCTCTGGGTGGGCCAAGCCAGCGCCCGAGAAATTTTGTTGGTGCTGGGATGGGTGGAAGGGAGGTGGCCGACTACTGTCCTTGCGCTCTCCTCCAGCGAACTGGGCAAAAGACTCTGGCGGTGGATGCTGCTGCTGGCAGAAGCTGCCAGGAGCCGGATTTTGGTGAGCTGGAAAAGGTGGCAGCTGGGCTGGAGAGTAGTAACTGCCGAAGCCCTGCGTCTGGGGGTCACTGGGTTGAAAGTAGTTTTGGACGGAGGGAGGCCGACTGCCGTGACTCGCCACCCACTGGGAGGAGGTGCTTGGCTGGAGCTGTGGTGGGAAAGCCGGTGCGCCAGGAGGAAAAGGAAGTGGTTCCTGCCCGTGGGAGTTCCTTGCTTGGGAAGGGGCGGCGCCGTGACGTGGCCCAAACTCGCCGCCTTCTGGCCCTAGCCCCGTGTGAAAGTACGAGGGCTCGGGGGGTAGGCCCTGCCCGGCGTCAGGAGGGGACACGGGGAAGAACTGGCCATCACCAAAGCGTGACATCGGGGCAAGAGGCGCCGCCGGTGCACCACATGGTTCTGACCGCTCACCCGGTGTGATGGGCTGCCCGGGAAACGACCCCTGTGGGTTGTGCAAAGTGTCTGCGGGCCACCGAGGTGGAGCGTGGCTCCCGTCTTGCTGACTCAACAAAGGTGGAGGGAGCAGCGGGCCGCCACTGTTGGCGCCGTGCGGTGCTGCCAAGTCACCAGGGTGATTGGGCCGACTCAGTCCAAAAGGATCGGTGACCGGTGGTAGCGGGGCTCCGGAAAGCGGCGTGTTGGGCCGTCTGAAAGGGGTGTTGCGGCGGAAGGCATTAGGGGTGCCCCCGCTTGGTGGGGCTCCTGCAGCATTGGCGACTCCTGGCGATGATCTCGAGGGTGGTGGCTGCATGGCCAGGCTCTGCATCAAGGCGCGCGCAGCTCAAAACTTGTTCTCCAGGGGGTAGCAGGGCCGTCAGTCGTTCAGTGCCTGTGGGGGAGAGAGACCGACAGAGAGAGAGTCACTTTTCAGGTTCAGAGAAACAGACCATTACGTCTCATGTGCACAGAGATTTTCAATTGAAAACTGCCACCAACTGAAGTTTGAAACTGGACATGAAGTTCAAGTCAAATATGTGAAAAATTATTCTCACAACCTCAAGACTTAAGAGACACAAAAAGTTGCAGATGCTGAACCTTGAGCAAAAACAAACTGCTGGAGGAAGAGCGGATCAAGCAGCGCGGGGAAGGGAAAGAACAGACAACGTCGGTCAGTATATCATTGACCTATGTTCTTCAGACAGAACGTTCCCAACTTGAAATGACAGTCCACCTGGTCCAAGCCAACCACCAATCACCCGTTCACACTAGGTCAATGTTATCCCAGTGTCTCATCCACTAGGGGCAATTTACAGAGGCCAATTAACACACATCTTTGGGATATGGGAGGAAACTGGAATACCCGGTGGAAACCCATGTGGTCTCAGGAAAATCGTGCAAACTCCACAGACTGTACCCAAGTCTCTGACGCTGAGGAGCAACGGCTCTACCAGCTGCGCCACTGAGCTTTGGTTCAGAAAGTGTGCAGTTCTGTCATTTTAATTCCAAGTTGAATGATCGAATTTACCGGATCTAAAATACTTTGCTACTTTGGCCCATTCGCACATGCTGGAAAGAGTGCAGAGATTTACGAGAATGTTGTCAGGACTCGGGGGCATGAGCAATAGGGAGAGGTTTGGCAGGCTACGACTTTACACTTTGGAGCGCAGAAAGCTAAAGGGTGATCTTATAGAGGTGTATAAAATCATGGGGAATAGATAGGATAAATGCAGAGTTTTATATCAAGGGTAACTTTTTCACTCAGAGGTGGCGGGTATGTGGATTGAGCCACCAGAGGAGGTAGTTGAGACAAGTACTATAACACCATTTAAACACTTGGACAGGATCATGGATAGGAAATGGTTAGTGAGATATGGGCCAAAGATGGGCAAGTGGAACTTGCTTACATGGGGCATCATGGTTGGCATGCAGTTGAAGGGCCTGTTCTTGTGCTGTAAGACTCTCAATTATTTAAGATGTCTTTCTAAATTGATGCTTTCATTCATATCACACACAATACCATCTACCTTTGCAGAATCTGATATTTATCCTTCAACCAACTCCAATATACAATGTAATAACAATGAACTGCAGACGCTGGTTTATATCAAAGATAGACACAAACGCTGGAATAATTCTGCGGCTCAGGCACTGACCCACATGTCACCTATCCATTTTCTCCAGCGATACAGCCTAACCGGTTACTCCAGCATTTTGTGTCGATTTTCAATTGACAATCAACAGACACAATACCTGTTAAAGGTCATAAGTGATAGGAGCAGAATTAGACCATTCGGCCCATCAAGTTGACTATGCCATTCAATCATGGCTGATCTATCTCTCCCTCTTAACCCCTTTCTCCTTCCTTCTCCCCATAACCCGACACCCGTACTAATCAAGAAGTTTAAATTGGAACGTGTATAAAAATTAACCACCACTTTTATCACACTTGCGGCCAAGAATATACTCAACATTATTGGCTACGAGCATGAAAGATGCCACAAATATGATGGTGTAGAAATTAATCCAAACTAGCATATGTCCACAGGATCAAAATGAACCTGGGACTGCAGAATCAGAAATATTTTCAGTACAGACAACTTACAGGGAGGGTTGTGTAGTGCCCACTACATTCTGTCTCTGCAGAGGGATACAACTTTGTACCAATGAAAATCTGCCAGCTTACCCATCCAAACCAGTGACTCATTCTTACATCAATCCACTGTTCAAAGCATCCATGGAATTAATTGTTTACAAAACTGAAATGCACATTAACTGATGGAACTTATTTGGTGTATTTTAGAACAAAGCAATACAGCACAGTACTGCAATCTCACTAGTGGAACAACACAACCCAATTGTTCTTTGAAACCTCAGGGGCGGAATGGAAAGTGCATTTTACAAGCGATCTCATCATAATAGGGTTCACGGTGCAGCGCCCCTGGTGAACCACTAGGGGTACCGCACGATTGGCAGCCCCGCCAACAGTCTGTCTGTTTATTCATCTTCATTATTTTTAGTGTTTTTAAAAGTTTGTGTTACTGTTCTCTGGTTTGTTTTATGTGGGGCAAGGGGGAGGGGGTCGGGGGAAACTTTTTTCCCCCCAATCTCTTACCTTGCCGGAGATGCGATTGTTTTCCGGGTCGTATCTCCGGTCGCTCTGCGGCCTAACATCATGGAGCTCGACGCCTCGCTCGGGACTGACCTTGAGCCCCACCGCGGGGCATGGACTTACCATCGGGGCCTATCCCTTGCCTGGGATCGACGTTCCAACCGCGGCCTGCAGAGACTATAGATGGCGGGAGCTCCAACAATGCAGAAGGTTCGACAAGCCCCGACCCGGGGTAGATTGCTCGGTGCGGGGAGCTGAGATTCCCCCCCCCCCCCCCCCCCCCCCCCCCCCCGATGCAGGAGCTGATTAACCCGGCGCAAAGAGGCCAACCGCCGGCTACGGGAGTAAGATCGTCCCGGCAACGGAAGGCTCGAGGCCTCCGACCACGGGAGAACAAAGAAGGGAAGAGATTGAACTTTTTTCCGCCTTCCACCACAGTGAGGAATGTGGAGGAATCACTGTGGTGGATGTTTATGTTAAAATGTATTTTGTGTGTTCTCTTGCTTTTTATTTGTATGACTGACTTGGCAAATGAAATTCCTCAGTGTTGAAAACATACTTGGCTAATAAAGTATTATTGTATTGTATTGTTGTATTCAAAAAGAAATGTTTGAACATTAAATTCTTGAACATAAATTATGATTGAGAAATTAACATGCAAACGGATGTACCAACGTTAGAAATTGGAACAGGAGTAGGCGAATCACTCTCCCAAACCTTCCCTCACGTTCATGATCATGGCTGATCTTTTACTTCAAACACCTCACGCAGTGCATTCAAGACCACAACACAACATAAATAAATTACACACCTTTCTTAGTGGCACAATGTGAATAAAATGTTCACCTTCCCACTGCTATTATTATAAATCTAGGCTCTTTGGTTACAACCTCACCTGCCAGTGCCATCATTTTTCCTCACTTATTACAAAACCCCCACAATTTTGAACAATTAACTCTCACATTGACCTTCTTCACTAAGGTGTGTTCACATGATTGAACTCCTCACTCCAACACATCTCCAATACACCCTTAAAGATTTTCATGTTTCCTTACAACAAATGCTGCCATTCGGCCACCAAGTCCATGCCAATCCTCATAGAAGTCCCATTCTACACCCCTCGTTTCTGTGTAATCCATGGTGCTCAGGATTGAACACATGACATCACTTGATATGCAATGAATGTTGCTCGGCTATTTACTTGTTCACTTGGGTTATATATATATATTTATTTGTAAATCTGGCTTCTCTCCTTCCCATTTACTGCACAGCATATCAGTTCACAACTTAAAATATTCATGTGTCCTTGCAAAGTAGCAAATACTTCTTTCCCCCACTAAATGCTTGCAGCATCATGAATCTGACATTCCATATATTTATATATGCTCTGTGTTTTAAAAGGATGTACCCACTGACATCTAACTGAAAAGGGCCCAAAATGGCACGCAACTAGGTGGAGCAGGAAGGGCAGTTGTGTGGAGAATAGGTTCATCTGGGCGGTGGTGATATTTATACAGCTCACTGGCCTCAACCAATTTCTTCTAATTATTTTCAGCCCATCTGAAAACATTTATATTGCTTTGAAAACAACCCTAACCCCTCTTCTTTCCATGCCCAAAACAGTGAGAGATGATTTTTCTCACTCTTAATAGATTTCTCTCATATTTATGGCAGTGTTGGAATCAACAAGCTAAAAGGTTTCTTCATGTTCAATACAATCTTAAAACTTCAATTGAGTCTCTTAAAAGTAATCTCCTTTCCAAGGAAAGCAGCAACAGGTACACTTTTTCCTCAGTTTTTTTAATTGGAGCTCAGCTATTATTCTCATACATCTTTGATGCATTCTCTCCAGGGTCAGTATTTTCACATGTAATGAGACCAGTCCATGCGTTTTGAGCTTGGATATCTTTGGAAATAAATGCCAGTACGTATGTTATTCCATTTTGTTAATAAGCACGTTGGTTCCAATTTGTCTCAGCAGCCAAGCCAGGCTACCCAGCCTGGCCACTACTGTTGGACTGAATGAATAGGCAACGACAGGTTTAAGTTCAAGGGCAACAACCAATGCAGCTGACATGCAGAGTAAAAAAACAAATAGGTAAATTAATAATCATATTTTCACATAAGAATACATGGCAGTACTTCAAGCAAAGGGCTACATGGCAATGAATCTCACCATGAAATGGGAGCACAGGAGAAAGTTGACAGCGAGGAGCAGGCACGTGAGAGAAAGAAGATGGCATGCGTGAGGGCATGAGAGAAAGGACGGTGAGGGAGGGGATGAGAAAGAGAGAGAGGATGGCGAGGGGGGTGCAAGAAGAAAGGATCGCGGGGAGAAAAGAGACAGTGCGAGAGAAATAGGATGGCGAGGACGGACGGGGAGCAAGAGCGAAAGAGAACGACGAGGGGAACAAGAGAAAGAAAGGATAGCAAGGTGGGGAAGATAAAGAAAGGAGGGCAAGGAAGAAGGAGGGCACAAGAGACAGATGATGGTGAGGTGCAAGAGCAAGGATGATGGGGAAAGGATGGCAAGGGGGGGTTCAAGAGAAAGATGAAGGGGTAGATGTGTGGACAAGAGGAGAAAAAGGGGAATGAGAATGAGGGGGGTGGGGAAAGAAAACAGGATTGAGGGGGGCCGTGAGAAACAAAAAAGCAATCATATGCTGTAGCCTGGCTCTCACACAGGTCCACAACTAAAACAAAGCATCTCGCAGTCCAGAAACAATCTGCCAACTGTTCAAATAATCAAACGCAGTCACTGAGCTGCACCTATCCTGACCGATTTATTACATACTGCTGGCTTGCCCGGATATCCTGCATTGTAAACACAGCCAGGGTTGCAGCCAACCATAGATGGAGTGTGTGAAAAGAAAACAAACTAAGATGATACAATCCAGATTGATATGCTGCACCATTATGACGAATCAGATTACACTGTATGCAATCAGGTACTTCCCACTAAATGAAGCAAGTTACTGGGTTAAAAATTATTTGCCATACATGAATAATTTAAGAATTTTATTACTTGATGTGACAAATGTCATCTACACAACAAGACGCAACTGTGCTACTGTAGGCGCCAACATTTCTCACTAAGTCTACATATGTTGTATCTTACAATAATTGTTCTGGTTTTTGCACTGGATTTCAAAAAAATAAAATATCTATATTCATCTAATTCCTAGTTATATGTTAGAAGACAGACATTGTCCCAACTTTATCCTGTATCTGTACAACTCAATTGTAATAGACACAAAATGCTGGAGTAACTCAGCGGGACAGGCAGCATCTCTGGAGAGAAGGAATGGGTGACGTTTCAGGTCGAGACTCTTCTTCAGACTGATTTCACATCTGAAGGGTCTCGAAACGTTCTTTCCTACACAGCTTGATTGGCTTTTCGCTGATTGGATAGCACGCACCCAAAAAGCTTTCCACTGTACCTCAATATATGTGGAAATACTTCAGAGATAACAGGCCCTTCGGCCCACCGTGTCCACGCCGACCAACGATCACCCAGTACAATAGTACTACCCTAAACACTAGGGTGTAAATTTGCAATTTACAGAGGCCAATTAACATACAATCCTGTACGTCTTTGGAATGTTGGAGGAAACTGGAGCACCTGGAGAAAACCCAAATGGTCACAGGGAGAACGTACAAACTCGGTACAAAGAGCACCCGTAGTCAGGATCAAACCCGGGTCTCTGGCGCTGTAAGGCAGCAACTCTGCCGCTGTGCCGCCCAATAATAAACTAAACTGTTACAAACAAAGAATTGCAGATGCTGGTTAATACACAACAGGACACAAATTGCTGGAGTAATTCAGCAGGTCAGGCTGCATCTCTGGAGAACATGGATAGAGTACGCTTCGGGTTGAGACCCTTCTTCAGGCATATCAGTTTGAAGAGGGGTCTTGATCCAAAAAGTCATCACTCCAGATGCTGCCTGACCCACTGAGTTACTCCAGCACTTTTGTGTTCCAAACTTTTACATCTGCCGCTCTAAATTTCTTGTTTATAAGAGCGAGTAATATAACAGAACAAGCAAAACACAAAACAAGAACCAAGTTAACGACACGGAATCACAAAGAAAAATTAACACTGGTGACTAATGGGCAACTTAAAATAAAAGGAGGAAAGCATAGAGGAAAACATGCTACACAGCTAGTCAGAGCTGTAGTTTAATTGCTTTACTCTTCTGTTGAATGCATAGAAAGCCTAAATACCAAAGCAATGTCCTAACCATGATAAAACAGAAAATGCTGGAAACACCCAGTGTGTCAAAAAGCACCTGCGGAAATAAACGGTTAATGTTTCAAATCTCTCAACCACGAGCAGCATCACAGCAGAATCCAATCCCATCTTCAACACAACCTCTACAGTGTGGCATATTCTGATCTCAGTCATTAGTTATTTATTACAAGTTTGGCCAATTTACTTACAAACCCATTCACTCAATGAGACCAATTTAAGAGTCTCTGTTGCTGAAAACCAAATTAAAAATTCAGAAGCTAATAAAAAACAAATGGCACTCAGCGCCCATAGACAGAGAACTAGAGATAACATTACAGGTTGAAGGACTTGGAAAAAGCATAGAGCTGATAATTTGTTTTTAACGGGGGGGGGAATAAAAGAGGATGTTCTCTTGGCTCCATTAATCTTTGAAAGGGTGGGGGTTGAATTGGTGAGACATTATGATGCTGATAACATGTGGTTAACAGATTAATGAAGGGTTAGATAAAATAAACACACTAAAGGCAAGTCAAAGTTATGGAAAATTTCCAGATCAGAAAGTATCAGTGCATAGAGAAATTGAGTTCATAATGTAAATGGATGGATAGCCTTTACATAACTGGTGGTCCTGATATGAACAAGGAAAGCGAGTTACATGAAATTGTTAAATTCAATATTAAGTCTTAAAGACTGCAACATGTCCAGGCAGAAGAAGAGGTGCTGATCCTCAACCTTTCATTGGAACAGTGCAGGAGGCCACAGACAGATAGGTCAAAGTGGGAGCAGGATAGAGAATTAAAATGACAGCCAACTAAAAGCGGAGGGTTACAACAGTGGACAAAGGTGTTCTGCAAAGTTATCACCCAGCATGCATTTTATTTCTTGAATATAGAGGCAACCACATTCTTATCAGTGAGTGCAAAACACAAAATTGGAAATGCAAGCTTCCCTACTGTCATCTTAAGTACAAAGTTCCTCTAGGGAGCACATTTACCAACAGAGCAGCTTAAAACAAGAACATTTTCAAAGCTGTGCAGCATTTTGGCTTTATAGAAAACTCATTACAGCCTCTTGTCAAATCCTGCCTATCCTGTGCAGAAACAAAAAGCAAGATGCATTTAGAACTAAAAGGCATTTCCCATTTGGATTCAAGTGAATGCAAAACACTAAATTGGAAATTTAGTACAAATTTCCTCTTGGTGGCAAATTTAGAATTAGATTTTAGGAAAGATGCATTTGGATCCGATAGGCAATTCCCAATTTGATTTCATTTAAGCCTTTGCTGAATCCACACACAAAAATTCCCTTGGTGAGCTATTTATAGAATCATAGCTTTCTCTTCATTTGACAGTGTAATCATTCCGCACGGGAGACCATTTAGCCTCGCATGATTCCAGCAGTTATCCTGGAAATATTCAGTTGCTCCTACTCCCAATCTTTGCAAGTATTTATACAAAATTCCCTTCTGCACGTCAATTTTTAATATGCTCCCATCATTTCATGCAGTGAGCCAAAGATGACAACACAATGAAAATACCATCTACCCTCTAATCCTTTTGCAACTTATCCAAAACCTCCTGCTGACAGCAACTATTTCTCCTTTTCACTATCAAAATGCCCGGCAGCATTCTATACTTTAAGGAAAACACACAACTCTTCTATCTTACCAGATAACTAAAACCACTTACTATGGAGCCATTCCAATAAATCTCCTTTGCAACCTAAGTAGGCCTTGATGTGCTTCCCAAAAGAACCAGAATTATATCTTTCTAATTAGATCCCGGCTCCCAGGATGTACCACTCCATGGAGCCAAACGAAAAAAGACCCGTCGGGCCGCAGCCTGCAGGGGGAAGATCAGAAGCTACCAAGCTAGGCGCCAAAGACCAGAGAGTCGAGGAGGAGAGAGCCGCTGGAAACGACAGACAGGAGGAGTGGGCTGGTGGGACTGGGGTATTCGAGCCTCTAGCGTCTTCGAGGTCAGCTGCCGGAGGCGCCCTCAGGACACAGATATGGTCGGGCGAGGAGAGGCACGTCGGTTTGTGGGCTGAGCCAGTCGAGGGCGACGGAGGAGGCACTGCGACAGCCTGAGGGTTATCTGGCTCGAGAGCCGCTCCAGTACATCGTGCACGTGGACCAGGCTTTGGGCTTTTTGTAAACGGCGCTAAAATATCGAGACTCGTGCATCCATGATCTAAGCAAAAAGCATTTTACTGTGCAGTGCACATGTGACAATAAAGCACCATTGAACTATTGTCTAGTTATGCCATCAGCCAGCTTTGCCTCACTTTCTTCACTAGCACCCAGCCATACAGACTAAGCTCCATGCTCATGCCAATACCATGAAGAAGCGTCTGTGCAGAAGTAGTCTTTGACAATATTGGAAGATGATCCCAAAGGCAAGAGAATGCAGTAAGGTAGACAAAGGAAATAAAGGACAAAACTGGCTTATGATATCCTTCTGTACTTGCATTTACATATTGAATGGTGTAGTTCTAAAAAGCATTGAGGAGTCCAAGTATCCTCAAGATAATGAAGGTAGTGTACATAATACTGATCTGCATTAGCTAGGGCACAGAATACAACGTTATGGTACAAGTTGATAAAACATTGATTAGACCATGACTGCAATACTCTGAGCAGTTCTGGTTATTGCACAAAGAAAGGATGTGACTGCAGAGAAGATTCATCAAGATGCTGCCTGTGATGGAGTGTTTCATAATGAGAGATTGGACAGGCTGCTGTGTTTTCCATGGAGCAGGTGAGGATGAGGAGGGACTGGATTGAGGTACATAAAATTATGAGTGGCATAGACAAGGGAGATAATAAGAAACCTTTCCTCATAGCGATGGTGTTAAAAACACTTAGATGTAGGTAGGTTTACAATGAGGGTATCTGTGTGGATTTTGTGTCTCTCCTAATTGTACATGCCTCATTACATACTTTGTATTTAAATGGCATATAGATGAGCATTTGAATTGCGAAGGAATCAAAGGCCCATGGACCAAGTGCTGGCAAATGAGATTAGCATAGATCGGCACAGACATGGTGGCACAAGCGGCCTTTTGCTATGCTGTATGACTCTAAAATTTAGTTTACTTTAAGTGAAATGATTTGCTATCCACAATATTAATCACACTTCAAAAAGTGAAAAAGTACTTCATATCTAAAACACCTTGCAATTCCCAGAAGTTATTAAAAATCTGTATGAATACACATTTCCTTCCCTTGCATTAATTTGCTCCTGTTGCAAACTGAGCAGTCAGAAGAACGGTCACCTTGGTGGTCAGAGTACTCAAATTGCAAGACTGAAGTGAAGTGATAAAATGTCACCAGGGTACATCCAGATTGGTCTTGGGAGATTTGGGGATGGTTTAGGAGATTGTGACACAAGCACACCTCAAAAGGCTATCACGATCACCTTTTCAGATCAACTACAGGATGGATAATAAACAACTGGGGTTGCCAGCAATACATATATCCTAAGAATATATTAAACCAAAGTCCCAGATTAAAAGAGATTAAGTAGAAATTGACAAAAGGACAAACTAAATCACGTTTTTAAAACCAAGCAAATGTTTTTTAAATGAGATGCGTGTACCGCCTTGTGCAATACTGAGCGAGTCAGGCAAGGACGATCCAGTCAGTGCTGAGCTGGCAGTTCTCAAGTTAAGGGTGTTACAGGTGACATCAGTGTGAAAAATATATTAATGAAAAAAAAAAAAATCAGACAATTTTGCTACTCACAACATATGCTGCTAGAATAAGATAAGTCTGCACAGGGGGCAGACTGATAATCAACATCAACACAGGATTAAAGGGTCCGATAGCTCTCTCCTGCTTCTGCTTGCATTCTTATATCCTGCTCCAGCTGAAACCCACTCCCAGAGTAACCAGTTCACAACTGGGCTGCTAGTACCAATTTCAATCCGGTACAAGTCAAAGCATTCTGTAAAATATACTAAAAAAAATAATCACAGAAACACCAAGACGTTGTACTCCTCTGATTCCACCTGACTGATCAAAATTTCACCTTAAAGATCATCCCTTTCCCCTGCTTCAAGTACACGTTTGTTCCTGCATCAGAAACAATCGTTGGCCAGCGTTTCAAGCCCATTGAAAGGTCAGTTAATTATATATTAACTTTTCACTTTTCCAAAGTTCCACGTCACAATTAAACATCTATCAATGCCAGTTAAAGACTGACACCTTCCTCACAATAACACAAGTTAAAAAAGTTAAAATGCCTTTTATCTGTAAGAAACTTAATGAGCAATGAATAGTCAGATGGGGAAAAAAAAGAGAATACGTGGCACTGAAACAAAAAATAATAAATAATAAAGGATGTTGTGTGATGAATAAATATTCACAAGGACAAAGATAACTTCCTAGTCCTTCAAATGGCACCATGAAATATTTTACATTGAGTGCAATCCAGGCTTCGGTTTAATTTTTTCCAAAAAATATTAGTCCCAATTGCGCACTGCTTCCTGACACTGCAGTGCAGATCATCTTGAATTATGAGAAATCTGTAAAGCTGCGTTTAAACTCACAATCCCTTCACATGCTACTCACTGTGCTGCAGTTGACAATCAAATAGCCTCTGCATGCTTGATCATGAGAATGTGCGATGTTCAAAGGTTTGAACTGTGTACAGACAGTTTTAATACAGCCCATGAAACAGGTCAGTGGCAGAAAGTGACTGACAATAGGGATAAAAATAAGTGAAATAAAATGAAAAGGATAACAAGTACTTTCCGAGGCTGTGGCTACCAATCTGAACCCCAATTTCCAAACCTCCACCCCATTACAGTAAGTAAAAATCTCAAATAAAAACAGAAAGTGCGAGAAAGAGTCAGCAGGTCAGACTGCATCTGTGGAAGGAGAAACAGTTAACGTTTCAGGTTGAAGACTATTCCCCTTGGCCGACTTGTTGAATGTTTTCTGTTTACTCCCCAGTCAGACCTACGTAACTCACGGCCAACTACCATCCCTCCCCCGCAAAAACACCTAAAGCTTTACAACTTCCAGTCTTAATTTAGTTCAGACCTTGCCCCTTGCACTTTACCATCAGCCTCTTTGCCCTGTTGGCCACCTCCTTCAACCGCCTCCAACAAACCAGGCAGTCATCCCCACAGGGAGTGAGTGAGGGACCTGGGTCGCTGTCAAGAGTGTTATATTGTCATATGTCCCAGGTAGAACAATTAAATTCTTACTTGCAGCAGCACAACAAAATATGTAAACATAATACACCATAAACAGTATAAACAAGAAAAAGTTGTGTATATCGACAACCATACGCACACATAAAAAACACACACATATAGGCACACATAGACACATATATACACACATACTATATACACACACATATATATGCACATATATATACACATATATATATACACACATATATATGCACATATATATATACACACATACACATATATATATATACACACACACATGCATATACACACATGAAAAACAAACAATAAGGGCAAAATGACAAAACCAATGCCAGCAAGTGTATGTATTTATGAGCTTATTTGGAGGTTGTAGTGTTTAATAGCCTGATGGCTGTAGGGAAGCAGCTGTTCCTGAACCCGGACGTAGCAGTTTGCGGGCACCTGTACCTTCTTCACGATGGCAGTGGTGAAATGAGTGTGTGGCCAGGGTGGCGTGGGTCTCTGATGATGCTGGCTGCCTTTTTGAGACAGCGACTCCTGTAAATCCCTTCGATGGTGGCCGCCGAACCCCCGGCTTCCACCCTCCCCACCAGGCCTACACATGGCAGCCTCCCACCACCTCAATCGAGATGTCATCAGTCTGACCGCCGCCGCCGCCTCCTCCGCTTGCCCCCTGGACATTCCGGTACGGGAGGGACGCGTCCTCACCTGGTGCAGCCCTGGGGTCGAGCGGCTCCGCTCCGCGCCGTTACTGAGCCGACCGAGCGGACAACCGGCGCCATCTTCACTCGCCAAGCGGCGACGTGTACATCGTGACGTCACGCGCCGGGTACGTCGCGGGTCGCCCGTCGTCGGGTACGTCGTGACGTTGCGCACGCCCGGCGTCGTGGCGTCATCCCCCCCCTCCTCTTCCCAACACGAAGGGAAAGATCTTTCCAGAAAAGGTATTTGTTTTTTCTCTGCAAACTATTTACATGGCTGTTTGGTACAAGACCGTCAAATGATGAGAGCACCGTATTTATTAAGTAAGAAGACTTCGGAGTTTCCGTGACGGAATTAGCCGGTGAAGCACGAAGTCATAAAGGGACCATGTCCTGATAACTTGGCTCAGAGCAGGAGCCAGTGCACTTGGCCTTGGGCCCACGTCCCCTCTTGAAGTATTTACTATACGATGTTTTCAAGAGAGAGTTACACAGAGCTCTCAGGGCTATCTGAATCAAGGGGTATGGGGAGAAAGCAGGAACAGGGTACTGCTTGTAGTAGGTACACAAAATTGCTGGGGAAACTCAGCGGGTGCAGCAGCATCTATGGAGCGAAGGAAATAGGCGACGTTTCGGGCCGAAACCCTTCACTGATGCTGCTGCACCTGCTGAGTTTCCCCAGCAATTTTGTGTACCTTCGATATTCCAGCATCTGCAGTTCCCTTTTGAATACTGATTGTAGTAAATGCTTACTATTTTCTGTGTGCTTAAGCAAAGCAAGAATTTCATTGTCCTATATACAGGGACACATGACAATAAACTCACTTGAACTTGAACTTGATTGTGGATGATCAGCCATGGAATTCTCTGGATTCTTTCTCCAGGTTCTCTGGATGCTTTCAAGAGAGAGCTAGATAGGGCTCTTAAAGATAGCGGAGTCAGGAGATATGGGGAGAAGGCAGGAACGTGGTACTGATTGGGGGTGATCAGCCATGATCATATTGAATGGCTGTGCTGGCTCGAGGGGCCGAATTGCTACTCCTGCACCTGTTTTCTATGTTTCCATGATACGACACCATATAACTTTATTTATCTCAGGAGAGAAATTGATTTCACCAACAGTCATAAAACACAAAATACATGGAATATGAAATTAAAGTGACGAAAGTAAACTCCCTTTACGCTGGCATCAGCCAGTCTTTCCTGTCCCGCCTGCAACTGGTCCAAAACGCTGCAGCGAGACTCCTGATGGGCACCCGAAAAAGGGACCACATCACCCCGACTCTGGCCTCCGAATAAATTTCAAGATCTTTCATTATGTTTACAAAGCCCTTAACGGGCTTGTCCCCATCTACATCAAAAGTCTGCTTACCCACCACACCACCTCCAGGTCCCTCACATCGGCCGACTTGGGGTTACTAAACATCCCGCGGTCTAGGCATAAGCTCAGGGGCGACCGCTCCTTTGCGGTTGCAGCTCCTAGACTGTGGAACAGTATCCCTCTTCCCATCAGAACTGCCCCCTCTATCGACTCTCTTAAGTCGAGACTAAAAACTCATCTTTACTCTCAAGCCTTTCTTGACGTCCTCTGAGGGAGGGCTATATGTATGTATTTATGTATGTACTTAATCTATGAACCAATGTTGTATAACGTTAGTACCTCCACCAATGTAAAGCACTTTGGCAACGAGAGTTGTTTTTAAATGTGCTATAGAAATAAAAGTGACTTGACTTGACGAGTGGAAAGGGGTGGGAGATTGCAACCTTCACGTGGTCCACCCTGTTTTGACGAATGCAATCAACCTGGCGTGCATAAACAAAAGATCAAACAGAACAAGTTGTCTTACAACTTTAGGCTGTGCACGACATACGCAAGAAGAAGAAAAAGACGAGTGGAAAAAATTGGGTATGTTCAAAGATCAAGGAGGGGGAGTTAGTCTACTCCACGACAGAAGGGGGAGGAGTTGTACAGTTTGATAGCCACAGAGAAGAAGGATTTCCTGTGGCGTTCTGTCCTGCATCTTGGTGGAACCAGTCTGTGGCTGAAGGTGTTCCTCAGGTTGACCAGTGTGTCATTACTTAGCCCAATTACCCAACAAACCTGGGATGTGGGAGGAAACCGAGCACCCGGAGAAAACCCACTGTCAATGCAAAATCAGAATCTTGAGCGATAAACAATCTGCTGGAGGAACTCCGTGAATCAGGCAGTCGCCTGCCCATTTCCCTCCACCAATGCTGCCTGACCCACCAGCAATTTGATTTTTGCACAAATGCACTTTTGATATGTCCCAAAGTGGACTCAGTGGACCAAAGGGGCCGTTTTCATCCTGTATCGCTAAAGCTAAAACAAAAACTAAATTAATTATTTTGAACTCTATTGAATCCATTGCAGGAAGTGCCATTTCAAATTGTCCTACCGCAGTTCCACTCAACTCCAGTCGAGGGCGTCAGAGGCCCAGTGAGCAGCTGCCTGACAGACTGAGGCTCAAAGTCCAATGTTCAGGAGTGCCCAGGCAGAATGTTCTCAGATACTCTGCCAATGTGCCTCCAGCTTATGAACCCTCGTCATGGGTAGCTTACAATCCTGCGGTATGAACATTAAAATCTCCAAGTTTAACTAACCTCTAACAGTCCTCCCCTTTCTCCGCCATTCCCTCCCTATCTCTCCCCCCCCTCCCCTGTCCTCGTCCAGGACTCCCACCATTTTCCCCTCCCCCTCCATAGGTCCCGACTCAAAATGTCACCCATCAACTTTAGCCAGAGATGCTGCCTGGACCGAGGTGTTACTCCAGCACTTTGGGTCCCACATTCCTTCCTCTGGCTTCACAATTTTCAACTCCCCCCCTCTGTCTGTCTCACACCTGTTTCAATCACTGGCCTTTGTTCCAACCAATCCACCTATCAAACCCTCCTCACCTGTGTCCACCAACACTGATGTTCATCTGGTTCATTTATGATTATTTTGGAGATCTTGCTTCTGCAGTTCATGTATCAAATTGTTGCTACCCTTCAAAAGCACTTCAGTGGCTGAGGCAATGAAACGGGACATAAATTTGTTTTTCTAAAATAGACACAAAAAGCTGGAGTAACTCAGGGGGACAGGTAGCATCTCTGGAGAGAAGGAATGGGTGACGTTTTGGGTCAAGACCCTTCTTCAGAAACATCACCCATTCCTTCCCTCCAGAGATACTGCCTGTTCTGCTGAGTTACTCCAGATTTTTGTGTCTATCTTCGGTTTAAACCTGCATCTGCAGTTCCTTCCTGCACAATTTGTTTTTCTAGCTGCCTTTGCAATATCTTTAGATGGCTCATGGACAATTCAGTGTAATTAATGATGTTCTATGGCACAAATAGTGCTCTATAAGCCTAGGTTCTTGCCTTGGGTGATGCACAAGTTTTAGTTTAGAGATACTGCAGGGAAACGAGCCCTTCAGCCCAACGAGTCTGCTGACAATCGATCACTCCTTCACACTAGTTCTATGTTATCCCACTTTCGTATCCACTCCCCACATACTAGGGGCAATTTTTGCAGAGACCAATTAACCTCATGTCTTCGAGATGCGGGAGGATACCCAGAGGAAACAATCAAAGGAAGTAGGTACAAACTCCACACAGGCAGCATCTGAGGTCAGGATCGAACCTGGGTCTCCAGCGCTATGAGGCAGCAGTTCTACCAGCTGCGCTACTGTGCTGCCCAAGATGAAGAGAACGAGACCAGGAGCTACAAGACCCCAAAACGACCAAGGAAATGGAGTTCAACAAGCTGTTACGCAGTTCTAGATGCCCTTGGCACATTTATTGTTATAAGTACAGTTTACAAAAGGCAGTTAACAGAAAATACACCATCTTTTCAAACTAGGCCCTTCTGGCTGGTTATTATATTATAATTTCCAGAGGGTTTTACATGGGTTTTACTTGAAGGCTATAAAACACTGTATCACATGGCCAGGACACGTTTAATGTCTCACATTGCACAGATTTCTGAAACAAAATCTTTTATTAAACACTGTTTATTTACAAGGTTTACAGAAATGGTGCTTTCGCTTGAACAGTGGAATAATCCTTTTACACAATCTCCTTTTAAAGGTAATCCCCACAGGTCTGATACAGAGGCAGGCGACTCTCAGCACCCCCTCTTTCCTGTGGCGTTTTAGTGGAGCTGGGGCCCCTCTCACTCTCCGGAACCAGGGGAGCTTCCCACCTGCCTCAGGCAGCTGCCCCCTGGTCCGCTCTGGTCCTAAATCATCATGACAGGTTCATACCACCATCATAATCAGCTCTGCAGCAGTGAAACGTCAACCATGTCATGAGGCGGTCGAGGGAGGGAAAGGGGGGGAACCCAGCAGGGGTGAGGGAACAGAATAAAATGTCACCCATTCACTCACAGCACCTTCTGATCCTCACCTTGCAACCCCCCTCCCCCGTCCAGAATAATTTAATTGTCATTTTTTAGCTTTAAACATAGTGTCATTATTGAAATAAATCAGAAAAACAAAACTTTTGCACAACATGATCACAAAGAACAGAAACTGAAATCAACTCTCCCGGTAACCAGTGTTCAGTGTCCTGGATCTGTTTTCAGGAGGGAGATGACAAGTACGGGATGAGAGTAATCAGAAAACAATCAAAATGATGCCCCCCCCCCCCCCCCCCCCCCCCCCTCCCGGTAATACTGAAAACTCAACGCACGAAGGGAGCTGTCGCTGGTTCAACACGTGGCGTCTGCCGTGCTGTGGCCTCTGGAGTTCACGGCATCAGGTGCCCGGGTGGACGGACCTGACCCCTCCCTCCCCCATCAAGACACACTTGGATGTGGGTGTGAGTGCACACCAGTGTGTGAACGAGTGTGCGCTGACGGAGTGAAGGAGGCAGCCTGCGAGTGTGCGGACAGCTGTGAACGTGTGTGCGAGAGAGACCCGGTGTGCCAGTGAGTGACGTGGGTCGGGTTTGCCAGGGCGTGTTCGTGCCAGGGAACCAGCACTGTCCATTGGCCTGTTGTCGGGGGAGGCGAGAGTCTCCAGACATGCACTGTGCACACGTTCTTCACGTTGACTCTTCAAAGATTCAGAACTCATATATAAATATAAGTCATACTATTTGTATACATTTATCATTACCAACGGATCAGTCGGCTAAAAATACATCGACACAAAAGCCAGCTATCTATTCTTTCTGTTTTTAAAAAAAAGTGTCAGGTATCTATAAAAGGAACACATTCACTAACCATCAGTCGGGCTGAACGGAGAGTTAGCATTGATAAAATAAACCGCCGATTTCTCAAACATAATGAAAACAACAATAATGTATTAAATAAAATAAAAACAGTAAAAATGTAAAGTACATAAATAAATTAAAGGAAAACACAGAACAAAACTCCACCCCTTGCTTGTTTGCTTAAAATCGGATGGTGAACACAAACTCCACTGATAGTTCATTGAAAGTCCAGTGGATGGGTTCCCGCTGTTGATCTTCTGCTCAACTGCTTTCCCCCTTTGTGTCGCTGAGTTGCATGGACCCAGGGGGGAGGTGAGCACCAGGGTTTGTGTGGGAGGAGGGTGGCAAGCTTTCACTTGAAGACCTGATCAGAGAGAAGCGCCTTCTGGGAGTGCATGCTCGTCGGGGGACTGGAGATGCCCTCAGACCAGTCGGACATGTTGGAGTGAGGGGAGGAGCTGGACCACTGGTCGGGAGACTCGGGCGAGGGGGTGAGGAAGGGGTGGTCAGCCAGGTGCAGCTGGTGGCTGGGCGTGTTGTCCATGGGGGAGGAGTAGCCGTGCTGGGACGGGGGAGTCAAGAACTGGGTGGTGGCCATCGACTGGCTGATGGAGGTGGGCAGCGAGGTCTGGAGGAGCTGCGTGTCCTGGGCGGAGATGGCGTGGACCTGGAGGCCGTTGCCTCCCATCTGGGGCAGGTCGGCCTGCCTGGGGTCAGCCCCGCAGTAGCTTTGGCCCATGGGGTGCGGGTTGCCGTTGGGCATGACGTTGAGGACTGACACGCCCTGGGGCGGTTGCTGCATGAGGTGCGACTGCGACAGGGCGGCGGTGTTGGCCAGGCCTTGGTAGCTGACGATCTGTGACAAGGAGGTGTTGGGCAGCCCGTTGTGTAGAGAGGTGATCATCCCGTGCTGACTCTGCTGCAGTCCCCTGGCGTGGGCTTGAACCTGGTTCCTCATGGCGTTGTATGGGTTCTGGACCATCCCCGACTGCATCTGCGCCAGCCAATCGCACTGGCCGTTCATGCCGCCAGCCCCACCTAGGTTCATGGCCATCGAAGCGTTGCTCATGGGTTGCCCATTGGAGCTGGGCAGGTGGGAGAGGCGAGGAGCCACCGATTCAAAGACCATCCTGTTGGTCCCTCCCAGTGCCTCCTGCTTCCCGCCCATGCCCAGGTGGCTTAGGCTGATGTGCCCGTCCACTGCCAACCCTTGCAGATGGTTGAGTTGGATGGAGGGCGACTGCTGGTAGGGCGGCGTCAGCAGGGGGGGAGAGGCCACGTCGGACAGGTAGGTGTGGGAGGACTCCATGGAATCGACAGGAGACAGGACCGAGGAGCTGTCCACAAGGCTGCCCTTCCCATCCTGGGACTTCTTCCTCTTCACCTTGGCTTCTTTGGACTCTTTGCCGTTGGCACCCTTGGCGCTGGTCTTGCGCGACTTTTTGCCGTGGCCGGCTGGCTTGCCACTGCCCAGGTACCCGTTGGGCGAGCAGATGGGCGGGGAGAGGCTGGTGGCGTTGGCACCCATCTGCATCTGTGGGCTCCGCACCAGGTTGTACTCGTCCAGCAGCCTGACGATGTCGTGGTGCATGCGGTCCTGAGCGATGTCGCGGGGCAGGCGGTCCATGTGGTCCGTGATCTCGCGGTTGGCAAAGTGCTCCAGCAGGAGCTTGCCCGTCTCATAGCTGCCCTCCCGAGCTGCCAGGAAGAGCGGCGTTTCCTCCTGAGGGAGACGGAGAAAGGCGGTGGCTTAGGCAAAGGTCAACGAGAGAAGACACGAGAATTTCACAATCACAATCATACTTTATTAGCCAGGTATGTTTTACAACATATACGAGGAATTTGATTTTCCATGTCACATACTCTAAAGCGGGAAACCATGTCAAGGACTCAATTTATCATAAGGAGACATAAAGAACTGTAGCTGCCAGTGTACCAAACAAGAACACACAAAGTGCTGGAGTAACTCTGGGTCAGGCAGCATCTCCGGAGAAAAAGGATGGATGACGTTTCGGATCAGGACCCTTCCGACTGAAAGTAGAGGGGAGGGAACTGAAGGTATGAAAAGACCAGAACAACGCAGGACCGGCAACAGATGACCGAGGAAGGGTGGAGGCCATATTGGCTCATTGTTGGCTGGGGCGGAAGTGATAACGAGAACAAGGAAACGAACAGTAGAACGAGTGGGATGACGAGAGAGGGGGAGGGAGAGAATCCAAGGGTCTAGTTTAGCTCAGTAATGCTAGTTTAGTTTGGTTGGGACCCTTCCTCGGGCTCAGGCATCGTTTTGGGTGGGGACCCTTCAGGCTCTCAAGAAGATTCTCAACCCAAAACATCGCCTATCCATGTCCTCCTGAGATGCGGCCTGACCTTCTGAGTTACTCCAGCACTTTGTGTGTTTTTTACCTAAGAGGCCACTGAGCTTTTCCACAAGATCAGAGCTGGTGTCGCCCATCTCCACCATCCTGCTTTATCTACGCATCACTTGAGTCCCTTGGTGCCCAAATATGTCTTGGGTCTCGTTGCTGAATATATTCATGGAAGGACTAATCCCATCCAAATATTCACAACCGCTTGAGTAAAGAATGCTCACTAGCACACTCCTTATTCTGAGACTGTCCTCACCAACCCCCTCTCCTAATTGGCAGGGAAACACCTTCTAACATCCATCTACTCAGTTCCTTTTAAACTCCACACACATGACTTTTTTTTTCTGTACTGCCCCAACCTCGAAACTCTTGACAGATTTGTCAACCTGATTCCCCTTTTATTAAACCACACCAACTCCGCGTGACCACAAGGTGATATTTTTGGAGTTCCTCTCATTTGCTTTCACCCAGTGCCAGGCTGCGAGACGCTGGTTCTCTATTTCCCTTCCTTCCCCTCTGATACAAGGTCATGTTTTTTACCTTTCAAATCTCACAGACCATTACTAAAAATCCAGGGAATTCTGAAAGGACCCAAAGCAAATGCGGCCACTCTCCAAATCACAGGAAACGAAAGATCAGGCCCAGGAAGTATGACCGTTTCTATTCCCGTTAATTCCTCCAGAATTATTACTTCATGAACAGTAATTTCGCATCCTCACTGGACCCTTGCGTTCCCCATTGTGCCTGGGACATTGGGACTTTTTTTGTCATTTCTCTGCAACAATTGGTAAAATGCCTCCGTCATTTCCTTACTCCCCCATTATAACATTTCCACCCTTTGCCAGAGTTTGCAGCTGCGTTATCTTTTGGCAATCTTTCCCTTTTCTCTATTACTCTACAAGGCTTTATAACTTGATTTTATGTTCTTTGCTGGTTGACTCCCGTACTACTTTGTTTCGTTTAGAGTTTAGAGATACAGCGCGGAAACTGGCCCTTCGGCCCATCGAGTCCATGCTGACCAGTGAGGCCCCGCACATTAATCGCTACCCTGCACACACAAGGGGCAACTTACAACTTACAATATTACTGGAGCCAATTAACCTACAGACCTGTACATCTTTGGAGTGTGGGAGGAAACCGGAGCACCTGGAGAAAACCCATGCAGGTCACAGGGAGAACATACAAACCTGGGTCTCTGGAGCGGTAAGGCAGCAACTCTACTGATGTGCCACGGTGCCCCCCTATTCTATCCGTTTGTCATCATTTTGGTCATCCTTTCCATGCATTCTAAAATGCATCCAATCCTCAGGCTTAACTGCTCTTGTTTGGCCACAGCTTGTTTTAATCCAATTGCGTCTTTGTTTGAGAAACATTTCCCACGGGGGGTTTTCTTAAGAGAATGCAGATCTGTTACAACACGGAAGCAGCCTGTTTAACAACTATGTCCAAGCTGCCCTTCACAAAGAGCTAATTAGTCCCATTCCCCCCGCTCTCTCCCCCCTGCCACTGCCCTTCGACCTTTTCCCCACCTCAAGCATTTATCCAATTTCTTTTTGAAAAGTCGTCCTAAATCTGTCTTCACCATCCCGTCAAGACAGCAGGTTTCAGATGGGAACAGCTCACTTTGTCAAAATCTATCTCTTGAACTCCTCTTTGATTTTTCTATCACTGATAACGCTGAACCTGTGGCTTTTGCCCACTGTGTGGGAAGTAGACTTTAGACCACCATGTCCTTGTTGTGTCTCACGCCACCAACGTAGCTCCAATCTCCTCACCTTGTTATCCTGCATGTCCTTGTTGGCTCCGTTTTTCAGCAGGACCATCGTGGCCTCCACGTTGTTGACAGCGGCTGCCCAGTGTAGAGCCGACTTCCCTGAGGGCACAAACACAACCCCTCAGTGCTCGGCAACCAAGCTTCAGTCAGCCCAGTCCAACCCCAAGGAGAGGTTCCCTCTCGGTGGATGAGCCTCCAGCTCCAGACCCTCCCAACCACACGCAGTGAATGTTGCCCTGGCCTCCTGAGTTCATCTCCTCTCGAGCCTCCCATCTCCCCTCATGCCCTGCGTCTCACAGAGAGTCATCGAGTCATACAGCGTGGAAACAGGCCCTTTGGCCCAACATGTCCATGCTGACCAACATGGCTCCATCTACGCTAGTCCCACCTGCCTGCATTTGGCCCATATCCCTCTAAACCTGTCCTATCCATGTACCTGTCTAAATGTTTCCAAAACATTGCGATAGTACCTGCCTCAACTTCCTCCTCCGGCAGCTCGTTCCATACACCCACCACCTTTTGTGTAATATATTCACCCCTCAGATTCCTATTAAATCTTTTCCCCCCTCACCTTAAATCTATATCCTCTGGTTCTTGATTCCCCTACTCTGGGAAAACATCTCTGTGCGTTTACCCAATCTATTCCCTCGTGATTTTGTAAACCTCTGTAAGATCACCCCTCATCCTCCTGCGCTCCAAGGAATAAAGTCCTAGCCTGCCCAACCACTCCCTCTGGCTCTCTGTCCACAGGCTCCGTCTTCTTACCAAAGTCATCCACTGCATTGACGTCAGCGTGACAGTTGACCAGCTCCTCCACCATTCCCTCCACGGCCAGGCGGGCCGCAAGGATCAGGGGCGTGGTGCCGTCCTGCATCCTCGCGTCCAAATCCGTCGCTCGATTCCGGATCAGGATCTGGAGAGGGAGACAGGTCAGGAATATTGACACGGTGAACACACGGGAGCCCGTCAGGGAGACGGAAGGCCTTTCGGTCTCTTGGACCATTAACACTAGGACAGATGATTAGTTTAGAGATGCAGCACGGAAACAGGCCCTGAGTCTGCGCCAACCAGCGATCCCCACACTATCTTACACACACTGGGGACAATTTACCATCTTTAGTGAAGCCAATGATCATGGGGAGAACGTACAAACTTCGTACACCCGTAGTCAGGATCGAACCCGGGTCTCTGGCGTTGTACGGCAGCAACTCTACCGCTGCGCTACCATGCCATGCCAGTACTGACCAAAACTTGGTGCCCACCTGGAAAACTCCCTGGGCATCTGCAGCCACCGCCGCGTGCAGTGGAGTCCTGCCCATGTTGTCCTGAATGTTGGCGTCGGCGCTGGATTCCAGGAGACGCTTGGCGGCATCGGAGCGGGCATAGCGGGCAGCCAGGTGAAGGGCAGTCTCGCCCGTCCGGTCCGTCTGGTTGTGCAGGTTGGCACCC
Organism: Amblyraja radiata; assembly: GCF_010909765.2. Taxonomy (NCBI): domain Eukaryota; kingdom Metazoa; phylum Chordata; class Chondrichthyes; order Rajiformes; family Rajidae; genus Amblyraja; species Amblyraja radiata. The sequence goes on along the minus strand of NC_045987.1, from coordinate 7,500,110 downwards.
TGGTAGATGAAGTCGGAGATGAGGTTGCCCGAGGCATCGTCCACTTCCTCCTCGCTGTTGCCCGTCTCCAGGCCGCCTCCGCTGCAGGCGGCAATCATGAGCGGAGTGAAGCCGTCTGTGGACACAAACCAGCCACGGTTTACCAAACAATAACCGCACCAGAGAAACATGTCCTCAGCAGCCCAGCTAATGTCACGTCCAACCTCTCCCTAAAGCCCATCCTCCCCCTTCTTCTTCTTTCGTGTGGCGTGCGCAGCTTAAAGTTGTTGGACAACTTGTTCTATTTGATCTTCCGTTTGTGCACGTCGAGTTGATTGCATTAGTCGAAACAGGGCAGACCACGTGAAGGTTGCAATCTTCCAACCTCTCCCTAAAGCCCATCCTCCCCCCAACACAGCCCACTTCTACACCCCCAGCTCCAAACCAAACCCCACCCCACACAAATCTCTCCACCAACAAACACACTATTATACCTGGACACACACAGGCCACTTTTCCACATTGTATCTCTAAAACTAAAAACTAAAACTATTGTACAATATATGTAAAGGCAGAGTTATACCCGGTGACACTCAAGGTTATTTTATATAGAATATGGAAAGGTGAGGCGCAGGAACAGGACCTTCCATCCACTTTGTCTGTGCCAAACATCATGTCAAGATTCATAAATTCACGGAGCAGAATTAGGCCATTCGGCCCATCAAGTCTACTCCGTCATTCAATCATGGCTGATCTATCTCTCCCTCTCAACCGCATTCCCCTGCATTTGCCCCGACACACTTACTAATCAAGAATCTGTCACTCTCTACCTTAAACATATCCATTGATTTGGCCCCCACAGCCGTCTGTGGCAATGAATTCCACAGATTCACCACCATCACCACCACAAGATAAACTAATCCCCCCATTCCCAGCATATCCATGCACCCATCTAAAAGCCTTTTAAATGCCATTATCAGATAGAATAAGAAGCATTGACTAACCTGGGCCCCTAACATTGACATCCATGCAGTCGGGCTCGATTTCTCCCTGGGGAGGGGTAGGTGCCATGCTGGGAAGTCTCAGGTCAGCAGCGTCCAGGTGCTGTTGTGTCCACTGCCTGTGGTCAGTGTGGTCCTCACGGTTTGACAGGATGGCCTGTTCTTCAAACTGCACAAGAGAACACAGTCGCTCAGCGTCTCAGCGAGAGAGTGTGGTGACAGAAAGGGATAGGAGCGCGGGCGGGCGGGCCAGTGACAGAGACAGAGAGAGAGATGGAAACTGAAGCCCCACCCTGGTGCAGTGGCCCAGTGGGCATGAGGGAGTGACGCAGGAGGGGAGGGGGAAGAGGACTGGCCATGATCTGCAGAGTATTGTCATATCCAGGGGTCAGAGTGGAACAGCGGAAGGGTAAACACCTGTGGGACGGTGACTTAGGTGTGTTATTGTCACGAGTACCGAGGTACAGCGAAAAGCTTTGCTATTCAACCAGATTAGATAAACCATACATAAATGCAAGCGGGTGCTGGAATTGATCCAACTGGATGGAGTGAATGAACCCTGGGGTAGGGATGGAGGGGGTGACCTGGCAGGTTTGAGCTCAAGAGAGGAGCGTGGTCATCCCTCTCCCCCCCCCCCCCCCCCCCCCCCCCCCCCCGTCTCCCCCGTCTCCCCTCTGCAGCACCCGGGACAATATTCAGGATCATCAAAGATAAGACACAGAAAGCTGGAGTAGCTCAGCGGGTCAGGCAGCATCTCAGGAATAAGGGATTAGGTGATGTTT